>NC_140992.1:4182012-4477012 GCF_052327205.1 Somniosus microcephalus
CCCAACTCCTCCTCCCCCCGTCTCCCGAACTTCTCCTCCTCCACCCCCCCCATCTCCCCCTCACCCCCCCCGTCTCCCCAACTCCTCCTCCCCCCCGTCTCCCCAACTCCTCCTCACCCCCCCCATCTCCCCAACTCTCCTCACCCCCCCATCTCCCCAACTCCTCCTCACCCCCCCCGTCTCCCCCTCACCCCCCGTCTCCCCAACTCCTCCTCACCCCCCATCTCCCCCTCGTCTCCCCAACTCCTCCTCCCCCCCGTCTCCCCCAACTCCTCCTCCCCCCCGTCTCCCCCAACTCCTCCTCCCCCCCGTCTCCCCCAACTCCTCCTCACCCCCCCCGTCTCCCCCAACTCCTCCTCCCCCCCATCTCCAACTCCTCCTCACCCCCCCGTCTCCCCAACTCCTCCTCCCCCGTCTCCCCAACTCCTCCTCCCCCCCGTCTCCCCAACTTCTCCTCCTCCCCCCCGTCTCCCCAACTTCTCCTCCTCCCCCCATCTCCTCCTCTCCCCCTCACCCCCATCTCCCCCTCACCCCCCGTCTCCCCAACTCCTCCTCACCCCCCCATCTCCCCCTCACCCCCCCCGTCTCCCAACTCCTCCTCCCCCCGTCTCCCCAACTCCTCCTCACCCCCCCATCTCCCCAACTCCTCCTCACCCCCCCGTCTCCCCAACTCCTCCTCACCCCCCCATCTCCCCCTCGTCTCCCCAACTCCTCCTCCCCCCCCGTCTCCCCCAACTCCCCCAACTCCTCCTCCCCCCCGTCTCCCCCAACTCCTCCTCCCCCCCGTCTCCCCCAACTCCTCCTCACCCCCCCCGTCTCCCCCAACTCCTCACCCCCCCCGTCTCCCCCAACTCCTCCTCCCCCCCCATCTCCCAACTCCTCCTCACCCCCCCGTCTCCCCAACTCCTCCTCCCCCCCCCCGTCTCCCCAACTTCTCCTCCTCCCCCCCGTCTCCCCAACTTCTCCTCCTCCCCCATCTCCTCCTCTCCCCCTCACCCCCATCTCCCCCTCACCCCCCGTCTCCCCAACTCCTCCTCACCCCCCCATCTCCCCCTCACCCCCCCCGTCTCCCCAACTCCTCCTCCCCCCGTCTCCCCCAACTCCTCCTCCCCCCGTCTCCCCCAACTCCTCCTCCCCCCCCGTCTCCCCCAACTCCTCCTCACCCCCCCGTCTCCCCCAACTCCTCCTCACCCCCCCGTCTCCCCCAACTCCTCCTCCCCCCCCGTCTCCCCAACTTCTCCTCCTCCCCCCCATCTACCCCTCCCCCCCGTCTCCCCAACTTCTCCTCCTCCCCCCCATCTACCCCTCACCCCCCGTCTCCCCAACTCCTCCTACCCCCGTCTCCCCAACTCCTCCTCCCCCCCTACTCCCCAACTCCTCCTCCCCCCCGTCTCCCGAACTTCTCCTCCTCCACCCCCCCATCTCCCCAACTCCTCCTCCCCCCCCGTCTCCCCAACTCCTCCTCACCCCCCCGTCTCCCCCTCACCCCCCCGTCTCCCCAACTCCTCCTCACCCCCCCATCTCCCCCTCGTCTCCCCAACTCCTCCTCCCCCCGTCTCCCCAACTCCTCCTCCCCCCCGTCTCCCCCAACTCCTCCTCACCCCCCCCGTCTCCCCCAACTCCTCCTCACCCCCCCGTCTCCCCCAACTCCTCCTCCCCCCCATCTCCCCAACTCCTCCTCACCACCCCCATCTCCCCTCACCCCCCGTCTCCCCAACTCCTCCTCCCCCCCGTCTCCCCAACTTCTCCTCCTCCCCCCCCATCTCCCCCTCACCCCGTCTCCCCAACTCCTCCTCACCCCCCCATCTCCCCCTCACCCCCCCGTCTCCCCAACTCCTCCTCCCCCCCGTCTCCCCCTCACCCCCCCGTCTCCCCAACTCCTCCTCCCCCCCGTCTCCCCCAACTCCTCCTCACCCCCCCTCTCCCCCAACTCCTCCTCACCCCCCCTCTCCCCCAACTCCTCCTCACCCCCCTCTCCCCCAACTCCTCCTCACCCCCCCTCTCCCCCAACTCCTCCTCCTCCCCCCCGTCTCCCCAACTCCTCCTCACCCCGTCTCCCCAACTCCTCCTCACCCCATCTCCCCCTCACCCCCCCATCTCCCAACTCCTCCTCACCCCGTCTCCCCAACTTCTCCTCACCCCCCATCTCCCCAACTTCTCCTCACCACCCCCATCTCCCCAACTCCTCCTCACCCCCCCCCCATCTCCCCCTCACCCCCCGTCTCCCCAACTCCTCCTCACCCACCCGTCTCCCCAACTCCTCCTCACCCCCCCGTCTCCCAACTCCTCCTCACCCCCCCGTCTCCCCAACTCCTCCTCACCCCCCCGTCTCCCCAACTCCTCCTCACCCCCCCCGTCTCCCCAACTTCTCCTCACCCCCCCCCCCCGTCTCCCCAACTTCTCCTCACCCCCCCCCCCGTCTCCCCAACTTCTCCTCACCCCCCCCCCGTCTCCCCAACTTCTCCTCACCCCCCCCGTCTCCCCAACTTCTCCTCACCCCCCCGTCTCCCCAACTCCTCCTCACCCCCCCGTCTCCCCAACTCCTCCTCACCCACCCGTCTCCCCAACTCCTCCTCACCCCCCCGTCCCCCCAACTCCTCCTCACCCCCCCGTCTCCCCAACTCCTCCTCACCCCCCCGTCTCCCCAACTCCTCCTCACCCCCCCGTCTCCCCAACTCCTCCCACCCCCCCCGTCTCCCCAACTCCTCCTCACCCCCCCGTCTCCCCAACTCCTCCTCACCCCCCCGTCTCCACCAACTCCTCCTCCCCCCCCGTCTCACCAACTCCTCCTCCCCCCCGTCTCCCCAACTCCTCCTCACCCCCCCATCTCCCCCTCACCCCCCGTCTCCCCAACTCCTCCTCATCCCCCCATCTCCCCCTCACCCCCCGTCTCCCCAAACTCCTCACCCCCCCCGTCTCCCCAACTCCTCCTCCTCCTCCTCCTCACCCGCCCGTCTCCCCCAACTCCTCCTCCTCCTCCTCCTCACCCCCCCGTCTCCCCAACTTCTCCTCCTCCCCCCCCATCTCCCCCTCACCCCCCGTCTCCCCAACTCCTCCTCACCCCCCCATCTCCCCCTCGTCTCCCCAACTCCTCCTCCCCCCGTCTCCCCCAACTCCTCCTCCCCCCCGTCTCCCCCAACTCCTCCTCACCCCCCCCCCCGTCTCCCCCAACTCCTCCTCACCACCCCCATCTCCCCCTCACCCCCCGTCTCCCCAACTCCTCCTCACCCCCCCGTCTCCCAACTCCTCCTCCCCCCCGTCTCCCCAACTTCTCCTCCTCCCCGTCTCCCCAACTTCTCCCCCTCACCCCCCGTCTCCCCAACTCCTCCTCCCCCCCGTCTCCCCAACTTCTCCTCCCCCCCCGTCTCCCCAACTTCTCCTCCTCCCCGTCTCCCCAACTTCTCCTCCTCCCCCATCTCCCCCTCACCCCCCGTCTCCCCAACTCCTCCTCCCCCCCGTCTCCCCAACTTCTCCTCCTCCTCCCCCTCACCCCCCGTCTCCCCAACTCCTCCTCACCCCCCCATCTCCCCCTCACCCCCCCGTCTCCCCAACTCCTCCTCCCCCCGTCTCCCCCTCACCCCCCGTCTCCCCAACTCCTCCTCACCCCCCCATCTCCCCCTCGTCTCCCCAACTCCTCCTCCCCCCGTCTCCCCCAACTCCTCCTCCCCCCGTCTCCCCCAACTCCTCCTCCCCCCGTCTCCCCCAACTCCTCCTCCCCCCGTCTCCCCCAACTCCTCCTCCTCCCCCCCGTCTCCCCCAACTCCTCCTCCTCCCCCCCGTCTCCCCCAACTCCTCACCCCCCCGTCTCCCCAACTCCTCCTCCCCCCCGTCTCCCCCAACTCCTCCTCCTCCCCCCCGTCTCCCCCAACTCCTCCTCACCCCCCCGTCTCCCCCAACTCCTCACCCCCCCGTCTCCCCAACTCCTCCTCCCCCCCGTCTCCCCAACTTCTCCTCCTCCCCCATCTCCCCCTCACCCCCGTCTCCCCAACTCCTCCTCACCCCCCCCATCTCCCCCTCACCCCCCCCGTCTCCCCAACTCCTCCTCCCCCCCGTCTCCCCCAACTCCTCCTCACCCCCCCGTCTCCCCCAACTCCTCCTCACCCCCCCTCTCCCCCAACTCCTCCTCACCCCCCCCTCTCCCCCAACTCCTCCTCACCCCCTCTCCCCCAACTCCTCCTCACCCCCCCGTCTCCCCCAACTCCTCCTCACCCCCCCGTCTCCCCCAACTCCTCCTCACCCCCCCGTCTCCCCCAACTCCTCCTCACCCCCCCCGTCTCCCCCAACTCCTCCTCACCCCCCCCCGTCTCCCCCAACTCCTCCTCACCCCCCCCGTCTCCCCCAACTCCTCCTCACCCCCCCCGTCTCCCCCAACTCCTCCTCACCCCCCCCGTCTCCCCCAACTCCTCCTCACCCCCCCCGTCTCCCCCAACTCCTCACCCCCCCGTCTCCCCAACTCCTCCTCACCCCCCCCCGTCTCCCCCAACTCCTCACCCCCCCCCCGTCTCCCCAACTCCTCCTCACCCCCCCCGTCTCCCCGTCTCCTCCTCACCCCCCCCCGTCTCCCCGACTCCTCCTCACCCCCCGTCTCCCCGACTCCTCCTCACCCCCCCGTCTCCCCAACTCCTCCTCACCCCCCCCCCCCCCGTCTCCCCAACTCCTCTTCACCGCCCCCCCCACCCCCCGTCTCCTACTTATACTCACTCTTTCCCAGAACCTCAAACTGTGGCACTCCTCCCCCCTCCCTCAGTATCCCCCTGCACTCTGGGCTATGGCCCTTGGATTCTCAATTAAAAAAAAAAAGCCTACTGATGTTGAATGGTTGACCTTTTATAAATCAGCATTTTAGGGCATCCCACGGGCTAATTGGTAATGGCAGCATGCAGCTGTACTATACTGACCAGATGGTCTCAAGGTCGATTCCCATCAGATTCACCTTCCCATTACACATTCTGAAGGCACAGGTGCATATTCATCTCTACGTCTAGTGACTAGACACAGCTTCTATATACTTCCTAAATGGAGTTGGGGTGCAGATCAGCCATAATCTAACTGAATGGTGGAGCAGACTTGAGGGGCTGAATGGCCGCCTCCTGTTCCTAATGATCCTGGGAGCAGTACACAGGCAACATCCAATAGATTGATTAATTCATGAGCAGTGCCTCGTACTCCTGCACTAGATCACTCCATCCTCCTCCACCAGCTCTCCTCGGTGGCCATTATTAGTTGCTCTGCCTTAGCCTGGTCCCACTCCTGCGTGTCCCATTACACATCATGCAATGGCTTCTCCTCCTGTGGTCCTTCCCTCAAGGTTACTTGAGGTGGGCCTCAAGGCTCCATCTTTGGCCCCCTTCTTATCCTTGTCTAAGTGCTGCCCCTTGGCCGTCATAGGCTTGGGGCCATTTTCACATGTACCCTGAGACTCCCAGATCGAACTCTCTGCCATCACCCTGGACTCCTCGACCACATCCAACTGCTTAGCTGACATCAAGTCCTGAACGAGCACTTCCTTCAACTCAGTCAGCAAGACTAAAGTCATCCTGTTCAGGGTCCCACCAAAAGCTCTACACCTTCACCCGACTCCATCCCTCGCCCTGGCAACCTTGGGTGCCCTATCTGACCCTTCAAACCCCACAGCCCAGCCCCTTCCTCCACCCACCAACCAACACACCAAATCAATTATCAGCTTATCCTAGTGCCAACACTCACTTCCAGAGCCAGAAGGTCCTGAATTTATTTCACACTTCAGGGTCTGTGTACATAAACTAGGCTGACACTTCAGCACAGTATTGAGGGAGAGCTAAATTGTTGAGAGGTACTGTCTTTCAAATGAGACATTAAACAGTAATCTCTTAGGCAGTCCCTCGGAACCGAGGATGACTTGATTCCACATTAAAAATGAGTTCTCAGGTGACTGATGAGTCCAATGCGGGACCTACAGTCTCTGTCACAGGTGGGGCAGACGGTGGTTGAAGGGGCGGGTGGGTGGGGTGCTTGGGTTGACGTACGCCCTTTGCGCTGCCTGCGCTTGGCTTCCGCTTGCTCCTGGTGAAGAGACTCGAGGTGTTCGGCGCCTTCCCGAATGCTTCTCCTCCACTTTGTGCGGTCTTGGGCCAGGGATTCCCAGGTGTCGGTGGGGAGGCTTTGAGGGTGTCCTTGAAGCGTTTCCTCTGCTCACCTGGGGCTCTCTTGCCGCGTCGGAGCTCAGAGTAGGAAGTAAAGAGTTAACTTGTCCCTTTACCATCTCCTTTACCATCATCCCGTTTGTCATTTAATCTCTCCTGCCTTCAAGCCTATCACAGACCTTCCCTTTTGTTCTTTCCTCCCTCCTTTCCCTGCCCCTACACCTGCTTAAATATCTGTTACTTCTCCAACTTTTTCCAGTTCTGACGAAGGGTCATCGACCTGAAACGTTAACTTGGTTTCTCCCTCCACGGATGCTGCCTGACCTGCCGCGTGTTTCCAGCATTCTCCGTTGTTGTTTCCGATTTCCAGCAGCCACAGGATTTTTGCTATTGCATTAAACGGACATTAAAGATCCCACGGCACGATTCAAAGGTGCCTATGCCAACATTTATCCCCCAACTAACACACCCAACAATAGATCAACTGGTCGTCATCTCATTGCGGTTTGCGGGACCTTGCTGTGCACAAGATGGCTGCCGTGTTTGCCTGCAGAGCATCAATGACTGCGCTTCACAGTGTAATGAATTGGCTGGGAAGCGCTTCGAGACATCCTTCTGATGTTGCTCACTCACCCAATGCCATCAGTTGGTAAACACAGGGGAAAACCCATTTTGCAACACCTGATGGCTCATGTTTGACCTGCCATGTGATGGTGATCCTCCACATGTAGATGGCAGTGTGTCTGGAGGTTATCACCACCGGTCAAGCCTGGCCAAGCGGTAGATCAATTGGTTCCGCAGCAACAGAGTGCAGCTGCTCTGACCAGTTTGTGAAGGGACTGTCCATCCTTGTCCAAAATGCAAACCAGCTATCGAAAGTGTTTTTTGAGAGAAAATGAGTCAATTTTTCTACTTTGCTTGTTCTTAATGATGTGAAGATTTTCATTATTCAGGTTTTCAAGAAATCAGCAGCAGCGTCAGAACTTGAACCACAATGCAGTTCTACAATGTACAAACCTGCTGCATAAATGAACGGAGGTCGTCCCCACTGGAACCGTGTCCAGTGTAATTCTACAGGCTCATAATAACTAGTTACATCTCATTTCTCCCAGGGGCTAGTGACAGTGTCTAACTCATCCTCATCGGTTATCTCCACAGCACCTGTCATGCCAACCAATGTGTATTGATGATTCCGACGCTCTCCGGGCCAGCCTCACACCCTCCATAAACTTCAGCTCATCCAAAACGCTGCTGCCCGTGTCCTAACTCGCACCCAGTCCCGTTCACCCATCACCCCGTGTGCTCACTGCCCCGTGTCCTAACTCACACCCAGTCCCGTTCACCCATCACCCCCTGTGCTCACTGCCCCGTGTCCTAACTCGCACCCAGTCCCGTTCACCCATCACCCCGTGCTCACTGCCCCGTGTCCTAACTCACACCCAGTCCCGTTCATCCATCACCCCGTGCTCACTGCCCCGTGTCCTAACTCACACCCAGTCCCGTTCACCCATCACCCCCTGTGCTCACTGCCCCATGTCCTAACTCGCACCAAGTCCCGTTCACCCATCACCCCCTGTGCTCACTGCCCCGTGTCCTAACTCGCACCAAGTCCTGTTCACCCATCACCCCGTGCTCACTGCCCCGTGTCCTAACTCGCACCCAGTCCCCATCACCCCGTGCTCACTGCCCCGTGTCCTAACTCACACCCAGTCCCATTCACCCATCACCCCCCGTGCTCACTGCCCCGTGTCCAAACTCACACCAAGTCCCGTTCACCCATCACCCCGTGTCCTAACTCACACCAAGTCCCGTTCACCCATCACCCCGTGCTCACTGCCCCGTGTCCTAACTCGCACCAAGTCCTGTTCACCCATCACCCCGTGCTCACTGCCCCGTGTCCTAACTCACACCCAGTCCTGTTCACCCATCACCCCCTGTGCTCACTGCCCCGTGTCCTAACTCACACCCAGTCCCATTCACCCATCACCCCGTGCTCACTGCCCCGTGTCCTAACTCGCACCAAGTCCTGTTCACCCATCACCCCGTGCTCACTGCCCCGTGTCCTAACTCACACCCAGTCCCATTCACCCATCACCCCGTGCTCACTGCCCCGTGTCCTAACTCACACCCAGTCCCATTCACCCATCACCCCCCGTGCTCACTGCCCCGTGTCCAAACTCACACCAAGTCCCGTTCACCCATCACCCCGTGTCCTAACTCACACCCAGTCCCGTTCACCCATCACCCCCTGTGCTCACTGCCCCGTGTCCTAACTCACACCCAGTCCTGTTCACCCATCACCCCGTGCTCACTGCCCCGTGTCCTAACTCGCACCAAGTCCTGTTCACCCATCACCCCCTGTGCTCACTGCCCCGTGTCCTAACTCGCACCAAGTCCTGTTCACCCATCACCCCGTGCTCGCACCAAGTCCTGTTCACCCATCACCCCCTGTGCTCACTGCCCCGTGTCCTAACTCACACCAAGTCCCGTTCACCCATCACCCCCTGTGCTCACTGCCCCGTGTCCTAACTCACACCCAGTCCCGTTCACCCATCACCCCGTGCTCACTGCCCCGTGTCCTAACTCGCACCAAGTCCTGTTCACCCATCACCCCCTGTGCTCACTGCCCCGTGTCCTAACTCGCACCAAGTCCTGTTCACCCATCACCCCGTGCTCGCACCAAGTCCTGTTCACCCATCACCCCCTGTGCTCACTGCCCCGTGTCCTAACTCACACCAAGTCCCGTTCACCCATCACCCCCTGTGCTCACTGCCCCGTGTCCTAACTCACACCCAGTCCCGTTCACCCATCACCCCCTGTGCTCGCTGCCCCGTGTCCTAACTCACACCCAGTCCCGTTCACCCATCACCCCCTGTGCTCACTGCCCCGTGTCCTAACTCACACCTAGTCCTGTTCACCCATCACCCCGTGCTCACTGCCCCATGTCCTAACTCGCACCAAGTCCCGTTCATCCATCACCGCCTGTGCTCACTGCCCCGTGTCCTAACTCGCACCAAGTCCTGTTCACCCATCACCCCCTGTGCTCGCTGGCCTACATGGGCTCCCGGTCCGGCAACACCTCGATTTAAAAATTCTCATCGTTGTTTTTGAATCTCTCCATGGCCTCCTCGCCCCTCCCGATCACTGTAACCTCCTCCAGCCCCACAACCCTCCGAGATCTCTGCGCTCCTCTGATTCTGGCCTCTTATGCATCCCCGATTTTCATCACTCCACCATTGGCGGCCATGTCTTCAGCTGCCGAGGCCCTAAACTCTGGAATTCCCTCTCTACCTCTCTCCCCTCCTTTAAAACGCTCCTTAAAACCTACTCTTTGACCAAGCTTTTGGTCATCTGCCCTGAAATCTCATGTGGCTCAGTGTCCAACCTTTGATCATCGTTCCTGTGAAGTGCCTTGGAACATTTTACGTTAGACACTATTAGTTGTTGTACATTAAAAAAATGTACAAAGATAAACTGTACTTAAATCATAAGGGCATACAAACCACAAGAACCCAAAGGTCACTGGCATTTGGTGCTACTACACAGAGAAGCAAGGTGATGGTTCATGTCAGTGATTCCATGTCCCCTCCAGTTAAGATAGGTGATGATATCATAACATTGTAAAGCCATTATATCCCTCAATGGATTAACCATGCAATAGCAACTCGCTCTCTCACCACCATGGGAAACTCAACAATGTGCCCCTCTATAATTTTGCCCCTATCCCCATCAATTATCCCGCTGATCGTCTCCCCTAAAAGGGCGCAATGGACACTCAGCTCCCTCTCACGTAGCCATTCCTCAGTGTTTCTCCAAGAAAGGATACTGATCCCTTCCCATCTCCTCTCCTGAGGCGTCATGGTTACCAATTATCCTCCGATGCCTCACCCAATCATCAGTCTAGGACACGCGAGCTCGTGTGTCTACGGCGATATAGCCCAGCCTGGTCCTGTTGTCACCCCCACAGCGTCACTTTCCAGCCGAGAGAGATGAGACAGCAGGCGGGTGTGGGGCAGCGAGGTAAATCACACCCTTTACTGTTCCACCTGGCTGAATCCGCTAACTGAGCAGGAGATCAGGGGTCACACCTCGGGGACCTCTATTCAGTACCACACAAGACATTGTCCTCAGCGAACGCACCATGGCTGAGGGGGATGTGGCTATCCTCTAATTACACATGAATTATTTTATTTCTAACTGCACTAGCCCTGCATTTACTCATGCAATCTAACCAGTAAAGCTAGAAGCACATTTCTGTACACCACTGGGTTAACTGAACTGAACTGTACAGAGCATCAGACTTGAATTTGTCGTCACAGTTTTAACAGAAGAGAAACCGTTTGCATTTATTGAAGGGAAATTGGTCAGATAATTTTGCAGAAAGGCGGCCGTGGTTTCTGGAAGTTTCTGTGCAGATTGTCCACCTCGCCTGAACCAGTGCCTGAGGTGATGTTCTGGGATTTCAGTCATTGATTTGGGTGGAGTGTACAGATCGTTACTCTGCTGTGATCCGACCAATAGCGACACGACGCTCAGAAAACACTGCACCCTATTAAAGGCACAGTCCGCCCAAACCTTCCTCTTCAGCACTGACCGCCTTGGCAGAGGTATGGAGTCCAGCATCGATGGCGATACCAGGCATCAGGAGGCCGAGGTGGTTGAGCACGGGCGATTAGGAGAACAAGTAGTTAGCATGGATAGTGTGGAGGTAATGTATTTTGAGGGGGCAAACAAGCATTGGGACTGTACAGGTGGCAGAATGAGGCTGAAGTGTGAGGGTGACAATTCCAGGAAAGTGCAAGTGGAGAAAGACATAAAAAGGACAGATGGCATTTTGAGTTTTACAATTGGATACAGTGGTGTAGTGGTTATGTAATCTGGAGGCCTGGACTAATAATCAAAACCTCAAAAAAATCTGGAATAAAAATCTGGGATCGGTAAGTGACCATGAAGCTGTCAAATTGTCGTAAAAACCCAACTGGTTCACTAATGTCCTTAAGAAAGACTTGCATTTATATAGCGCCTTTCATGACCACTGGACGTCCCAAAGCTCTTCACAGCCAATGAAGTACTTTTGAAGTGGAGTCACTGTTGTAATGTAGGAAACGCGGCAGCCAATTTTTGCACAGCAAGTTCCCACAAACAGCAATGTGATAATGACCAGATTATCTGTTTTAGCGATGTTGGTTGAGGGATAAATACTGGCCCCAGGACACTGGGAAGAACTCCCCAGCTCTTCTTCAAAATAGTGCCGTGGGATCTTATAGGTCCACCTGAGAGAACAGACGGGGCCTCGGTTTAGCGCCTCATCCGCTGGGGAAGGAAACCTGCCGTCCTTACCCGGTCTGGCCTACATGTGACTCCAGTCCCACACCAACGTGGTTGGCTCCTAACTGACAACTGTGTGGCCACTTTAAAGAACCAACTGGTGGTTCGAGATCACCACCACCTGCTCAGTTCTTTTTCTATTTCTTTAGTAACTTTGATCAAAACAAAAGGGAAACTCCAAACTAAATTTTATTATTCCTGGTGTCCACAAAACACTCCATTTCAGAAGGCCCCAAGCATACCAGTGTGGCACCGCGTGTTCCCTCTCCAGGGCCAGCTGGGCGCGGACATAACCGCAGAAGAGAAGCAGGCAGCCAGAGCGACCGTCCCCCCACCCTGGACCTATGGATGGCCACTTTGGCCAGGCCCAGGAGCAGACCTGTGACTTGCCCGGCCGGCCCCCCGGGAAGCCAAAGATCAGGAGCGTGGGACTAACGTGGAGACAGAAGTTGAGGAGCACCACAACTAGGGATGGGTAATAAATGCCCGTCTGATCAGCAACACCCACATCCTCAAAAAATTAATTTGTAAAAATAGGGGCAGAGAGCAAGAGTTATGAAGCAATACCTTTGCACAAACACTGGTTAGGCCAGCGGGTGTACTGAGGCTCCGGTTATAGAAAGGACATTAAGGCCATCGAGAGCGGACAGTGCAGATTCACCAGAATACTACCAGGGGTGGGAAACTAGAGTTAAGGGGAAAGACTAGAGATACTGGGACTGTTTCCACTGGAGCAGAGAAGGATAAGAAGAGATTTTTAAAATCATGAAGGGTTTTGACAAAGTAGGGGAAATATTTTTTTCCTCTGGTTGGGAGTCAGTTTTGCAGATTTTTTTCCCCGACTGGACTCGAGTTTTTCATGTTTTTTTTTGCCTCTCCCAGGAGATTCCGGCGCTGCTGCTGGGGACCGGGCGGGCAGGCGGTGGGGTTTATTCACAATGTTTCAAGCATCACGACTGTGTGGGCAGGCTTGATGGACCACATGGTCTTCGAGTTCTCCCTGGTGTCCAGACCAATATTTATCCCTCAACCAACATGACTAATACAGATGATCTGGTCATCATCACATCGCTGTTTGTGGGAGCTTGCTGTGCGCAAACTGGCTGCCGCGTTTCCTACCTTACAACAGTGACGACACTTCAGAGATTGGCTGTAAAGCGCTTTGGGACGTTTGGACATTGTAAAAATGCTTTCTCTTTCTTTTCTGCTGTTCTATAATCAAGGTTGCCACCAGAGAGTGTCCTCAGCAGAGCGGGAGCTCACTGGGGATCACGGTCAGTGTAAGCGAGGTCAAGGTGGAGGTCACTTCTATAAAAACGCTGGAGAATAAAGAGCATCTGTCACAAGTTAATCTTCAAGCAGCAGTTCACTGGTTTATTGTCAGAAGCAAACCACACAATGTGCTGTCGGCGACAATCATTTTAAACAATCAATTAAAAAGAATGTACAAAAATAATCTGAATGACATTAACAAAAGCAGCTCCTTAAACAGTCGGTAACATATGGAAATACATCTGCAATACAGTGCACGGGTTCATAAACACGGCGTAATGTCAGACGTCATGCGTGTAGTGCACTCGGAACAATAGTACAAAGTAACAATTTGGCAAATAAATGTTGCTATCCACTGGTTAATATTTGGTCATATCTGGAATATATTTACCGAGCAGAGGTGAGCAGAGGAGAGACCAGTAACACTGTTTGACAGCGAGGAGGACTCCACTGTCTAAATACTGATCAGGAATTTCACACTGGATGAGAAAACCCCCCCACTAACCTTCAATAAGTAGTCAATCTTGCGCTGTACCCTGGGCATCGCCTCACCTCCCTCAGTCTTGCCTGCCTCCTTCAATCTACGCATCAACTGATCATTCTATTTCCAACCTTGATGGTTTCTCGATTTAGAAAAAAAAACACACTTCTCATTGTTACGCTACACATTGGCCCCATACTTAACCCTGGCAAAATGTAGTTTTCCTTTGTGATTCATGCATCAGAAAACCATTGGCTGGAGCCAGTGCTGAACCCTCTCACATTGGACAAGCTTCCAAAGGACAGTGGGCATTCCCAGGAGACATCATTGAGAGAGTCAAAGGTAGCCAATTGGACAGCTCGTCAGTATAATAAAGTTTGCCATAATGCTCGCGTCCTTTCACTAGCTCACTGTGAAACCCAATTCCATGCGTAACTACAATGCACGTTTATCTAGGGGTCCTGACGAAGGGTTTCGACCTGAAACGTGGACTCTCTCTCTCCACGGATGTTGCCTGGCCTGCTGAGTTTTTCCAGCGTTTTCTGTTATTGCACATTTATCTTCCCTGGAAGACTGGACTGAACTGTCTCTTCACTGAGGATTGATCCTTTGCAGAAGGATTGACACCCCATCACTTGGATAATACTGCTGTGGGAGCCAGGTGTGGCTCGTACTCTATTTGAAACGTATAAATTTGGAAACACTCGTCGCGAGGGGGCTGCAAATCCTTGCAAAGGTCAATTCCCGATCAGGGGAGCAGTTCAGCCTGAAATACCCGCGATTAGAATAGTTATACTACCTGGATTCCAATTCAGAGCACAGGTCAACAACTTGCGTTTCTATCGCACTCCTCGTTTACACAAAGATGTCTCGGAGCACTTTACGGGGCAGAGAATAAAATGAAACAGTGCAAGGGTGGGGGAAAAAGGGCGAACGGAAAGGGTGAAGGAAGGGACCAAAGGCCTGGTGGAAGAGAAAGCCTGGAGGGATTGTGAGAAGGAGGTCCAGGGGGTAAGATTAGAGTGGCTGAGAGAGTACCCACCGATGGTGATGTGGGGAGGACCACAAGGAGCAATCCATCACTGGGTACGGTAGTGTAGTGGTTAACGTACTGGACTAGTAATCTAGAGTCTGCACTAATAATCCAGAGAATGCGAGTCCAAATTCCATCTTGGCAGATTGAGAATTTGAAATCAGTTTGAAATAAAAATCTGGTGTCAGTAGGAGTGACCATGAAGCTGTCGGATTGTCGTAAAAACCCAACGCGTTCAGATGTCCTTTAGGGAAAGAAACCTGCTGTCCTCACCCGGTCTGGGCCTACATGTGACTCCAGTCCCCACACCAACGTGGCTGACTCGTAACTGCCCTCTGAAATGCCCTAGCAAGACGTGCAGTTGTATCACACGGACTGCAGTGGTTCAAGAAGGCCCACCAGCACCTTCTCAGGGCAACTGGGGCGAGGCAATAAATGCCGGCCTTGCCAGCGACACCCACATCCGCAGAATGAATTAAGAGCAAAGCACCGGAGAGGGACAGGGAGCAGCTGAGGAGGTGCAAGTGGGGGCATCACTGAGGTAGGATGGATCTTGAAGTCAATTAGATGGGGGTGGGGAACTTGGCAAAGAGAGTGATAGGAGATAATAGTGCAGGACTCTGAGGGACGAGGGCTGCGATACTGGAAAGAAAGACTTGCATTTCTGTAGCGCCTTTCACGACCACCGGACGTCCCAAAGCGCTTCACAGCCAATGAAGTACTTTTGAAGTGTAGTCACTGTTGTAATGTAGGAAACACAGCAACCAATTGGCGCACAGCAAGCTCCCACAAACAGCAATGTGATAATAATTGGATAATCTGTTTTTCTTATGTTAGTTGAGGGATAAATATTGGCTAGGACACCGGGGAGAAATCTCCTGCTCCTCTGCGAAATAGTGCCTCAGGGTCTTTTACGTCCACCTGAGAGAGCAGACGGGGCCTCGGTTTAACATCTCATCTGAAAGACGGCAACTCAGACAGTGCGGCGCTCCCTCAGTACTGCCCCTCCGACAGTGCGGCACTCCCTCAGTACTGCCCCTCCAACAGTGCGGCGCTCCCTCAGTACTGCCCCTCCGACAGTGCGGCACTCCCTCAGTACTGCCCCTCCAACAGTGCGGCACTCCCTCAGTACTGCCCCTCCGACAGTGCGGCGCTCCCTCAGTACTGCCCCTCCGACAGTGCAGCGCTCCCTCAGTACTGCCCCTCCGACAGTGCGGCGCTCCCTCAGTACTGCCCCTCCGACAGTGCAGTGCTCCCTCAGCACTGCAGTGGGAGTGTCAGCCTAGATTTGTGTGTTCAAGTCTCTGGAGTGGGACTCGAACCCACAACCTACTGGCTCAGAGGCGTGGGTGCTGCCCACTGGAGGGTGGAATTCCAAGGTGATAAAGTAGAGAGCAGGGTGCTGTCAGCAGAGGGGGAGCTGTAGTGGTGACAGCTGGTGAAGTTAAAGGTGATCTCCCCACGGATGTAGGGAGGAAGCTGAGCTCAGGGTTCGCGCAGTACACCAAGGTTCCACACCCGAGCTGGAGGTTTGATCGAAGCCCTAACCTAATGCCTAACAGGCATAGAGAAAGGAGAGGCAAGCTGTACTTTGTCGGACGAATCACTCGCTGAACTCATCAGTCAGGAAGTCACTGCCTTCGTGTGGGCAGTGAGCCGAGTTTTAAAACATGTCATTTCTAAGCCAGTTAAGGGGGTTTCTGACTTTTAAAATCACTGAATGCTTGGTGTACATTCAGCTCAACCACACTAAACATGAACTGGGGGTCCATGAGAAGGGGGCCCTGTGCCCGTACAGGGGAGGTAGGGGTCCATGAGAAGGGGGCCCTGTGCCCGTACAGGGGGGGTGGGGGTCCATGAGAAGGGGGCCCTGTGCCCGTACAGGGGGCTCTAAAACACGAGGTTTAGAAACGTCACTAAACGCAGAGGACGGCAAGAGCAAACGGCACTGTAAACTCCAGAATCGGTTTGTGCAAAAAGTTTACTTAAAGCTTCACTTCATTTAGTCGAGCATTTTAAGGCCCGCTAACCTGGCTATGGTGATGCTGCTGGGGGCGAGATACGGAGAATTGCACTGCTCTGCGAGTTACTGCGGACACCGCGCTCTGTTCACTTCGCTGAAAGAAGGTCCCCGCAGGACAGTGTTAGGGGGACAGAGGGACAGGTCCCTGCGGGACAGTGTTAGGGGGACGGAGGGACAGGTCCCCGCGGGACAGTGTTAGGGGGACAGAGGGACAGGTCCCCGCGGGACAGTGTTAGGGGGACAGAGGGACAGGTCCCCGCGGGACAGTGTTAGGGGGACAGAGGGACAGGTCCCCGCAGAACAGTGTTAGGGGGACAGAGGGACAGGTCCCCGCGGGACAGTGTTAGGGGGACAGAGGGACAGGTCCCCGCGGGACAGTGTTAGGGGGACAGAGGGACAGGTCCCCGCAGAACAGTGTTAGGGGGACAGAGGGACAGGTCCCCGCGGGACAGTGTTAGGGGGACAGAGGGACAGGTCCCCGCGGGACAGTGTTAGGGGGACAGAGGGACAGGTCCCCGCGGGACAGTGTTAGGGGGACAGAGGGACAGGTCCCCGCGGGACAGTGTTAGGGGGACAGAGGGACAGGTCCCCGCGGGACAGTATTAGGGGGACAGAGGGACAGGTCTCCGCGGGACAGTGGGACAGGTCCCCGCAGGACAGTGTTAGGGGGACAGAGGGACAGGTCCCCGCAGGACAGTGTTAGGGGGACAGAGGGACAGGTCCCCGCGGGACAGTGTTAGGGGGACAGAGGGACAGGTCTCCGCGGGACAGTGGGACAGGTCCCCGCAGGACAGTGTTAGGGGGACAGAGGGACAGGTCCCCGCGGGACAGTGTTAGGGGGACAGAGGGACAGGTCCCCGCAGGACAGTGTTAGGGGGACAGAGGGACAGGTCCCCGCGGGACAGTGTTAGGGGGACAGAGGGACAGGTCCCCGCAGGACAGTGTTAGGGGGACAGAGGGACAGGTCCCCGTGGGACAGTGTTAGGGGGACAGAGGGACAGGTCCCCGCGGGACAGTGTTAGGGGGACAGAGGGACAGGTCTCCGCGGGACAGATGGACAGGTCCCCGCAGAACAGTGTTAGGGGGACAGAGGGACAGGTCCCCGCGAGACAGTGTTAGGGGGACACAGAGACACAGATATAGATCCCAGAAAAGTGAGAGGGGGGACGCAGAGGTACAGATACAGATCCCAACAGGATAGCATGAGGACCAGTGGAGGACAAGGCCGTGTGACAGGAGGTCTCCTAAAAGTTTGGTTCAATTCTGCACTTGCAGATTTGGTCACCACAAACTGGACAGGCAGAGAAATAGCATCATTGTGAAAATTTCCCCATACCACCTCATTCTTACGTCAACTGGTATTTAATCTTTTAGTAGCAGACACAGACTGACCTGCCAAAGTTTGGTTTACAAAGTAAAGCACAGAAACCTTGGTACAATCCTCAAATGCCTGGTGTCAATACGGGAGAGAGACCAAGTGATAGGCACAACACTACCTCACTCACTGCTGCTGCTCGGGTATAAACCGCTTCTCCTTCTGGATCCTCCCCCCGCAGGGAGAACCGTGGGTCCTTGGCCTCAATGGGAGCTGTACTGAATATAAGATTAGAATTAGGAGCAGGAGTCGGCCATACGGCCCCTCGAGCCTGCTCCACCATTCAATAAGACCATGGCTGATCTTCCACCTCATCTCCACTTTCCTGCCCGATCTCCATATACCTTGATTCCCCTAGAGTCCAAAAATCTATCGATCTCAGCCTTGAATATACTCAACGACTCAACATCCACAGCCCTCTGGGGCAGAGAATTCCAAAGATTCACCGCCCTCAGTGAAGAAATTCCTCATCTCAGTCTTAAATGGCCGACCCCGTATCCCGAGACTGTGACCCCTGGTTCTAGACTCTCCAGCCACCAACTTGGGAAAGGGTGAGCAAAAGCGCACCATTAGTCTGGCAAGTACAATGCGTTTTAAAAAAGGGAACGTACCTGGAGTACTGTGCACAGTTTCGGTCTCCTTATCTAAGGAAGGATATACTTGCCTTGGAGGCGGTGCAACAAAGGTTCACTAGATTGATTCCTGGGGTGAGAGGGCTGTCCTATGAGGAGAGATTGTGTAGAATGGGCCGATACTCTCTGGAGTTTAGAAGAATGAGAGGTGATCTCATTGAAACATATAATATTCTGAAGGGGATTGACAGGGTAGATGCCGAGAGGCTGTTTCCCCCCTGGCTGGGGAGTCTAGAACCAGGGGTCACAGTCTCAGGATAAGGGGTCGGCCATTTAGGACTGAGATGAGGAGAAATTTCTTCACTCAGAGGGAGGTGAATCTTTGGAATTCTCTGCCCCAGAGGGCTGTGGATGCTCAGTCGTTGAGTATATTCAAGGCTGAGATCGGTAGATTTTTGGACTCTAGGGGAATCGAGGGATATGGAGATCGGGCGGGAAAGTGGAGTTGAGGTCGATGATCAGCCATGATCTTATTGAATGGTGGAGCAGGCTCGAGGGGCCGTGTGGCCGACTCCTGCTCTTCTTTCTTGTGTCCAAAGTGCTTGGTGTCCAAAGGAGAATGATAAGCTAACGATATAGGGTCCCACCTGAAACACAAGCCGATCCGTCTCTGCCAGACACGGACACACCTATTTATTTTCTTTGAAGATTTTCAGCATTCACTGATTTTCTTTTCATCACCTCTCGTCATTCTGCAGGCTATTAGATTAAAAGATTTGCAAACTACCTTGGGTTAAAATGGGGCATCTGCTTCAGTAGCTCATCAAACTTCTGGCCTCACATCTTGGCACAGTCTCAGCCCTCTGCTCACCCCGGTAGCTCAACATACATGAAGCACAAGCAGCTTAAACACAGAACATGCATCAGTGACTTACGTTAACTTGACACACACACACACACAGACAGCATGCAGCACTGGCTGGAGAGAGCAGCACCTTCAGAGAGACACAGCAGCGGTCCCTGCAGAATCCATTCAAATGACAAAACTGGCATATTTTGTCGCAAAGGAAAGCTGTTCGACTAGATCCTCACACCTAAGCAAAGAGCGTTTGATTCATAATAGATTGTGTGCCATTTAAAAAGGAGGGCAGTGTAGAGAGGGGCTTTGGGATTCTCGGGTGGGGGGGGCGGGGTAGGGTTAAGTGTGCTTTTCCTCAACACGTTACAGATTTGTGAACAACCTATGTTTGGAATTATGGTTACACCAGGCAACAGAAAAACAAAGCCAGTGGTTACATTACAGTCACTCACCGGTGTTTCACCGGATCTGTATGGAGTGTGCCAAGCTGATCCCATGTTCCTGCAGCAACCAGATCGGCTGGGAACGGGCACCTTCTAACAGTGCCTGAAGATCGCAGCTTCCAAAACACAGTCCTTCAGATACTAGCAAATTGAACTAAAAAGAGGATTCTTCCAAAGAGCCAAGCTGTCGCACATTGGAGAAACCAGTAGAATCTCAGTTATAGAAACATTTCCAAATCCACAATCAAAATATTAAAAATGTTTCTTTTAATTAAGTAGTCATTGCACACAGGGAGTCAAGCCCAAGCATAGTTTTCAGGTGAAGCAGGGCGATAACAGGACGCACCGACTGAATTCCGTCCCCCCATTTTAGTCATTATTCGGTCCTTATTTTTATATTGCCATTATAAATTCCTATGTCCACATTTAGAATAGAGCCTGACAATGCAAACTTGCCACGCTGTATTGATAGCCATCCCACCGTGGTGATACTGCAGTGCCTCCAATGGTGGGAGGGTGTAATTACAGCGTGACACGTTTACATGGGCACTTTTCATTTTAAATGTGGACATAGGAATTTATAATGGAAAAATGTTGATGGGAAGTGCACGCAGACACAGGATTTTAATATATTATAGATATGTGAAAGTGACAATGCAAAAGAGTTAACACTATGATAGGCATTTCTGGAGAGACGGTTCAGATATATGGTGATAAATTATTTAGACCATCAAAATGATCTACCAAAATGGAAAGGACATGTTGGATGCAATGGTCACCTGTGAATTGTGCTCGATAGAACCTGGTCCAGACCAGGATTAGCTTGCCCTCTCTAAAGGAAAAGTAGGTCTCACCAGCAACACCAGGTGCATCTGTGGGCCCCACCAATGGCAAGTTAGGAATTGTACTTCAACGTTCAGCCAAATTGAGTGCGTCCAAGAAATTTTGCAGCCATGGTAAAACGGACGGACTTGACTCAACCAGAGCCGGGAAAATGTCAGGGAGAGAGAGCGGAAACGCAGATTTCCATCATGCGATTAAAACTTCTGCTGCCACTACAAGCCATTCAAACTGCTGAGCACGGCTGTTGCGAAGACACGGTGAAAGCCTGAGTTAAACCGTTAAAAACAAAAAAATATATATAAAATAAAAGGTTAATACAACTTAACATTCTTGTAAATTTTTTTATAAACATTTAAAAAGTTCTGTTTCTTGGGTTATTTGTGCAAACGCGCTAAGAGTGAAGATTCTACACAGCAAAACAACAGGTCTGTACAGACAGGTGGCTCACTACAATCCGCTGGGTCAAATACCAAAACGTCCAGGAAGTTTTTTTCCCCCCCACACTTTGACGTGTCTGAGGGAAGCACTGGGTCGAACTCTTTCAGTAACTTTGGGCCCAATCCACACAGGCGAAACTCTGAAAACTTTAATCCTCTTCATTCATGGATCCGCTCGATTCTCTCAATCATTGCCTGGAATAGGAAGCTGAACACACAAACTCCAATTAATAAACGTTCAACACAGTGATCAGACTGCTATTGAACCTTGCTCAGACCCCCATCTGGAGTAACCGTGTTCAGTTGTGCGCTCCGCACCTCAGGGAGGATAGATTGGCCCTGGAGGGCAGGTTCACCAGAATGATACCGGGGCTAAATGGGTTAAATTGTGATGACAGGTTGCATAAACTTGGCTTGTATTCGCTTGAGTTTAGAAGGTTGAGAGGTGATCCAATCGAGGTGTTTAAAATGATTCGACAGGGTAAATACAGAGAAACTATTCCCTTTGGTGGGGGGAGTCCAGAACAAGGGGACGCAATGTTACAATTAGATCCAGGGCGTTCAGGAGTGAAATCAGTAAACACTTACACACAAAGGGTAATCTGGAACTCTTCCCCCCCCCCCCCCCAAAAGGCTTTGGATACTGGGGGACAATTGACATTTTTAAGACTGCGATCGATAGATTTTTGTTGGGTAAGGGTATCGAGGGATATGGAGCAAAGGCGGGTAGACGGAGTTGAGGTACAGATCAGCCATGATCCTCGACCTCTGAGTACAAGCTTGGTTAGTACGCTGGTCATACCACAGAGTCCGGAGTTAAATAGTCCTGAACCCAGCTTGGATCCAGTTCCTGAAGATACTATAATCTTCCTCCAAACCGGTAAGTATTTTGGTTCAGTGGGGCTCAAATTCTGGATCACACATCCCAAAATGCACGGCAAAGTGATGTGACCTCATCATTGAGCAACATATTTAGGGGTCACCTAAAATTTAGAAATATTGTTAAATTACAAAATCTGTTGCAACACAAATAGAACTTTGAACACTACAGATCCCATAAAGCTCGCTCAGGAATAATAGTTCCCCCAGTCACCATTTCCCCATCATCCATCGCTAACAGCAGAATTACGGATCACACATCTTATTGCTGCACGTGGGATCCTGCTGTGCGCAAAATGTCTGCCACGCTTGCCCTCAGAACAGTCACTGCACTTCGTTAATTCATCATACACTGTCTAGACCCAGTTGCCAGGGGACAAGCCCAATGCACAGTCGCTGGGTCAGAATCCTGGAACTCCCTCCCTAACAGCGCTGTGGGAGTACCGTCACCACACGGACTGCAGCGGTTCAAGAAGGCGGCTCACCACCACCTTCTCAAGGGCAATTAGGGATGAGCAATAAATGGTGGCCTTGCCAGCGACGCCCACATCCCGTGAACGAATTAAAAAAAATGGTGTTACATTCCTGTTCAGAGAAGCTACCAGGACAGAGAAGTAAAGGAAATTGCTCCCCTGAAGGAGAGGTACATTAGGATAATTCCTTCCTTATCCTTTTAACAGATTTGTAAAGCTGGAGACAGCAACGTATCTGACAATTAAGTTAATTTATTGTTTCAAAATATACATCTTAAAATTTCATATAGAATATTGAACCTTTAGCCTCAAGTCGAAAACCAAGACGTAGAGAATCGTGAAACGTGGCTTATCCACACTGCCTGGTCTGAAGGCAGTCAAAGTTCCTACTGAGTGAAACGTTGCATCTCTCTTCAGACCATTCCCTTCACTGCCTAGTTCCTGCTGGATTCAACTGTATTGGGCGTTTGCGGATTCAAGATGGCTCCTGGGTTGGCAGCCCCTTTCTGAGCTGCTCTTCTCTTTAACTGTATCCGTGGTCATCCACTGCCATCTTTTGCCCTTTCTTCCCCCAATCTCCTCTCTTCCATTGATTAAGATACCCTGCCTCTGATAGCGAAGGCATTTCAGCCCAAGTTACAAGTTTAAAGCTCCCCCTGCAGAGCCCACTGCCCATCCCCCGGCATCCTTTGTTCTCACTGAGCTCTTCCAGCTGCTGGAACTCTGCTGAAACTTGAGCGCTATCACTGGATTCCTCGCGGACAGGACCTCGCTGGCTACACGGTTTCACTCAGCGGCTGTGGCACTGCTCTGCTTTTCAGTCACTTCAAGTCTTAAGCTGCGGAATTCTTTTGTCAAATTGGTTTCCAATCTCCTGGACTTCTCTGGACATCTAGACTACGTTTCTACTTTGAACTACACTGGATTACACTACGTTTCTGCACCACTTCTTCTTATCGTGTCCACGGACAGTCTATACATAGCCCAGCCAGAACTGGACACATTTTTGCGCCTTGTTGTTGGATTCGGCAAGATCTGCAACAGTGCAGGGTTCCTCTAACGATGGGCATTGCAGGAGATGTTGTATAGTCATAGAGTCAGAGTTTTTCAGCACAGAAAGAGGCCCTTCGGCCCATCGTGTCCACGCCGCCCATCCATCCCTGTCCAGTCTAATCCCATTTTCCAGCATTTGGTCCATAGCCTTGTATGCAATGGCATTTCAAGTGCTCATCCAAATGCTTCTTGAATGTTGTGAGGGTTCCTGCCTCTACCACCCTTTCAGGCAGAGTTCCACATTCCAACCACCCTCTGGGTGAAAAAGTTCCTCCTCAAATCCCCTCTAAATCTCCTGCCCCTTACCCTGAATCTATGCCCCCTTGTTATTGACCCCCCTACTAAGGGGAAAAAGTTCCTCTTTATCTACCCTATCTATGCCCCTCATCATTTTGTACACCTCAATCAGGTCCCCCCTCAGCCTTCTTTGCTCCAAGGAAAACAACCCCAGCCTGTCCAGCCTCTCTTCATAGCTGAGGCGCTCCATCCCAGGTAACATCCTGGTGAATCTTCTCTGCACCCTCTCCAAAGCAATCACATCCTTCCTATAGTGAGGCGACCAGAACTGCACACAGTACTCCAGCTGTGGCCTCACCAGCGTTTTGTACAGCTCCATCATAACCTCCCTGCTCTTATATTCCATGCCTCGGCTAATGAAGGCAAGTATCCCATATGCCTTTTTAACCACCTTATCTACCTGTTCCGCTGCCTTCAGGGATCTATGTACATGTACACCAAGGTCCCTCTGACCCTCTGTACTTCCTAGGGTCCTACCACTCATTGTGTATTCCCTTACCTTATTTGTCCGTCCAAAATGCATCACCTCGCACTTTTCAGGGTTAAATTCCATTTGCCACTTTTCCGCCCATCTGACCAACCCGTTTATATCGTCCTGTAGCCTGAGGCTTTCCTCCTCGCAATTTACCACCCCACCAATTTTCGTGTCATCTGCGAACTTACTGATCATACCTTTTACATTCTCATCCAAATCATTTATGTAGATCACAAACAACAAGGGACCCAGCACCGATCCCTGAGGTACCCCACTGGACACAGGCTTCCAGTCACAAAAGCAACCTTCGACCATCACCCTCTGCCTCCTGCCACTCAGCCAGTTTAGGATCCAACGCGCCAAGGCACCCTGGATCCCATGGGCTCTTACCTTCTTGACCAGTCTCCTATGCGGGACTTTGTCAAAAGCTTTACTGAAGTCCATGTAAACCACATCCACAGCATTTCCCTCATCCACCCCCCTAGTCACCCCCTCGAAAAATTCAATCAGATTTGTCAGACATGATTTACCCTTGACAAAGCCATGCTGACTATCCCCGATTAATCCTTGCCTCTCCAAGTGGAGACTAATTTTGTCCCTCAGAATTTTTTCCAATAATTTCCCTACCACAGATGTTAGGCTCACTGGCCTGTAATTCCCTGGTTTATCCCTGCTACCCTTCTTGAATAATGGTACTACGTTAGCTGTTCTCCAGTCCTCTGGTACATCCCCTGTGGCCAGAGAGGTTCTGAAAATTTGTGTCAGAGCCCCTGCAATCTCCTCCTTTGCCTCCCACAGCAGCCTGGGATACATCTCGTCCGGGCCTGGGGATTTATCCACTTTTTGGCCTGCTAAAACCGCTAGCACCTCCTCCCTCTCGATGCTAATATGTTCAAGTATGTCACAGTCCCCTTGCCCGATTTCTATGTTTGCATCGTCTTTCTCCATAGTGAACACAGATGCAAAAAATTCATTTAAAACCCCGCCTACATCATCTGGCTCTACACACAGATTGCCACTTTGGTCCCTAATGGGCCCTACCCTTTCCCTGGTTATCCTCTTGCCCTTAATATACTTATAAAACATCTTAGGATTTTCCTTTATTTTGCTCGCCAGTGTTATTTCATGGCCCCGCCTCGCCCTCCTAATTTCTTTTTAAGTATGCCCCTGCACTTTTTATACTCCTCTAGGGCTTCTTCCGTCTTTAGTAACTGCCAAAAGCCCCCCTTTTATTTCTAATGCATTTTTGTATATCCCTCGTCATCCAAGGTTCCCTTTGCTTGTTGGTCCCACCCTTGACCTTTACAGGAACATGTTGGCGTTGTACTCTCTCTATTTCCCTTCTGAAAGTCTCCCACTGTTTTGATGTGGATTTTCCTATAAGTAGCTGCTCCCAGTCCACTTTGGCCAGATCCTGCCTTATCATATTAAAATCGGCCTTCCCCCAATTTAGAACCCTTATTTCCGGGCCGTCTTTGTCTTTTTCCATCACCACCTTAAATCTCACCGAATTATGGTCACTGTCGCCAAAATGCTCTCCTACTGACACTTCCACCACTTGCCCGGCTACATTCCCCAGAATTAGGTCCAGTACCGCCCCCTCTCTTGTAGGACTTTCTACATGTTGGCTCAAAAAGCTCTCCTGGATGCACTAAGAATTCTGCACCCTCTAAGCCTTTCACACTCTGACTATCCCAATTTATATTGGGGAAGTTGAAATCCCCCACTATTATTACCCTATTATTTTCGCACTTTTCTGAGATTTGCTTTCATATCTGTTCCTCTATCTCCCCCTGACTGTTTGGGGGCCTATAGTACACTCCCAGCAAAGTGCATGCCCCCTTTTTGTTTTTAAGTTCTACCCATATGGCCTCATTAGAGGAACCCGCTAATATATCATCCCTCCTTACAGCAGTAATTGACTCCTTAATTAATATTGCAACACCCCCTCCCCTTTTACACCCCCCTCTGTCTCGCCTGAAGATTCTATACCCCGGAATATTGAGCTGCCAGTCCTGACCCTCCCTCAACCATGTCTCCGTGATAGCAACAATATCCTACTCCCATGTGTTCAACAACAACTTCAGTTCATCCACCTTATTTGCAAGACTCCTTGCATTAAAATAAATGCCTTCCAGCCCTGCCATATTCTCTTTTGCCTTCACATATTTGCTCTGCCTTCCCAGCTGACTTGTTTTTCCCTCTGTATTTGGCTGTAAATCACCCCCTACTATAGCTCCACTCTGTACCGCATCCCCCTGCCAAGTTAGTTTAAACCCCCCCCAGCAGTGCTAGCAAACCTCCCCGCAAGGATATTGGTTCCCCTCTGGTTCAGGTGTAAACCGTCCGACTTGTACAAGTCCCACCTTTCCCAGAAGCAGACCCAGTGATCCAGGAAACTAAAGCCCTCCCCCCTGCACCATCCCTTTAGCCACGCATTCATCTGTTCTATCTTCCTATTCCTATACTCACTAGCATGTGGCACCGGGAGTAATCCAGAGATTACAACCCTTGAGGTCCTGCTCTTTAATCCTTCACCTAGCTCCCTAAATTCTTGCTGCAGGACCTCATCCCTCTTTTTACCTATGTCGTTGGTACCAATGTGGACCACGACCACTGGCTGTTCACCCTCCCCCTCCAGAATGCCCTGCAGCCGCTCAGTGACATCCTTGACCCTGGCACCAGGGAGGCAACAAACCATCCTGGATTCACGTCTACGGCCACAGAAACGCCTATCTGTTCCCCTTACTATAGAATCCCCTACCACTATTGCTCTCCCACTCTTTTTCCCCCCTTCCTGGGCAGCAGGAGCACCCCCAGTGCCAGGAAGTTGGCCGCTGCTGCCTTCCCCTGGTGAGTCATCCCCCTCAACAGTATCCAAAGCGGTATACTTGTTTGAAAGGGGGATGTCCGCAGGGGTTCCCTGCACTACCTGCCTGCCTTTGTTGCTCCGCTTGATGGTCACCCCCTGTGCTGCCCTACCCTGAGGCGTGAACAACTCGCTAAATGTGCTATCCACGAGCCTCTCAGCATCGCGCATGCTCCAAAATTCATCCACCCGCAGCTCGAGCGCCGCAATGCGGTCTACAAGTAGCTGCAGCTGGATGCATTTCCCGCACACATGGTCGTCAGGGACACTGGCAGCATCCCTGACTTCCCACATGGAGCAAGAGGAGCAGAACACGGGTCTGAACTCTCCTGCCATGACTTACTCCTTTAATTAATTAAAAAATTTATTCAATACCCCAGTTACAGGTATACTCTAGGGCGCTTTATTTACCAACTATCCCCACTACACCACAGAAATTTAACACCACAGAATTCAAGCTTGTATTGAAAAGAGAGAAATACTCACCAACCAATCACTTACTGCTCCCTGGTGACGTCACACTTGGATTACTTTTTACCTCTCTCCTGGAACCTGGATTGGTATGCCTCAGTGCCTCTGACTGCTCCCTTTTAAGCCTTCAAGCTCTCCCGCCTCGGGCTGCTCCCGCGCAGGTCTGCTGCTTCTCCGGTCTCGGGGCTGTGGGCCTCGGTGCCTCTGACTGCTCCCTTTTAAGCCTTCAAGCTCTCCCGCCTCGGGCTGCTCCCGCGCAGGTCCGCTGCTTCTCCGGTCTCGGGGCTGTGGGCCTCGGTGCCTCTGACTGCTCCCTTTTAAGCCTTCAAGCTCTCGGGCTGGGCCTCAGTTCCACATTCACAAGTTGTCGGGCTGGTTGAATATCCCCATTTGTTTAGTGACACCTTTGAGCAACCTACACCGGTCCTAAGTCTGTTAAGGCACTTCCAGGTTGCCCAGTTGCAATTAGCTCCTGGGGGAAGGCTTTCATCAGGTAAAATTTCCATCGCTGGGGGTTGTTCAAGACTGGCGAGCTGGTCTTTCCATAAGGCGATGCGGGCTTCAGATGAGGTTGATTGTAATGGAACAACACTGTTCATGAAGCTCTTTCTTGACTTTAGGCGGCTGGGTGTAGGTGTATGACAATGCAGAGGGTGCCTCTCATCTGATGTTTGACGGAGTCACTCTTTCTTGCTGGCTACCGTTCTTCTTATATCAGGGGGAGCGATACCCGCCAGGATATATAGGCTGTTGGTGTTTGTTGGTTTTAAGCAACCTGTGATAAATCGGCAGCTTGCATTCAGAACGGCATCCATCTTCTTGGCATGAGTAGACCTTTCCCATGCAGGGCAGGCGTATTCGGCAGTGGAATAGCAAAGAGCAAGTGCACTGGTTCGCAATGTTTTCAGGCTTGCTCCCCATCTTGTGTTAGTGAGCTTATTCAGGATGTTGTTTCATGCGCTCACTTTTGCCTTTGTCTTCTCTATGTGGCACTGGACTACACTAAGAATTACCTGCCATGTCTCTATCGCTGCTGCTAAAAGATTTTTACCTTTAAACTGCGGCTGTGCCTCTGCTGAACCGGCTCTCCTGGGTTTCAGCTCTGCTGGCTTCTCGGTAGCAGCTGCTACTCCACTTACTGTCCAGTGACTCGTTCTACCGCTTTTCAGCTTTGTTGGTCACTGGCTTGTGGTTTTATTTTTTCTCCGCCGCTTTGATCTATGGTGACCTCCAACTTGCGTCAATTTAGCCATAATCTTTCTGCACCGCTCCCGACTCTCATTCCTACAGCACCAGCCTCCATCCTCGAACTCGCTACCCTTCAAATAGCTTCTGGACTTCACTCGCCTGCTTTGGACAGCGGTCCATCGATGCTTCCTGCCGGCCCTATCCTGCTTATGTCTATTTGTCCTTCCACGGGACCTCTGACTTTGACTCTGGTCTCCCTACTATTGTCTCCAACCTATTCCCTGCTACCAGGAAGTATGTATTCCATTAATTATTACATTTTAAACAGACCTACGTAACCTGAGCTTTTCCCGTGTCCATTCTTACAACTGCACTTATGAAATCCGCACTGTCCAGTCTTTGGCCCTCCATTCACCACGACATTTCTGCAGCTACTGATCTGCTCAACCACACCCTCACCACCACCTTTTGATGCCCTAGTTCCTATTAAAACAATTACCCTCTCTCACCTTGGCCATTACCCCGGTACGGCTCTCAGCTTCGCTCCCTTAAGTCCAAGGGACACAGATTTGAACGGATATGGCGGACAACTGGTTTAGCCATTCACCGCCAGATCTGGCTGGACCACATCAAGCATTATCGGGCCCTGCTCTCGTCTGCCAAAACTGCTCACTATTCCAGAATCATTCTGCAATGCAAAGATAAACCCCGACTCCTATTCTCTACTGCTAACAGTCTTCTTAGACCCCTCTCTCGTCTCCTCCACCCTCACCTCCGACAAGCGTGAGGAGCTCATGGACTTTTGTCTCTAAGATTGCGACCATCCGTTCAGCTGCCTCTGCCACGTCCCTTCCTTCCCCTAGCCCACCGGCCCAAACTTCCTCTAAGGTTCCCCCCTGCCCCAGCCCTGAGCTCACATCTTTCTCCAGTTTCTCTCTGATCTCCCCTCATGACCTCTCCGCGCTCATCTTGTCCATGAGACCCACCTCCTGCTCCCTCGACCCTATTCCCACCAAACTGCTGACCACCCAACTTCCTTTTCTGGCTCCCATGTTAGCTGATATTGTTAACGGTTCTCTTTCCTCAGGTACTGACCCTCTCTCCCTCAACTCGGCTGTCATCACCCCTCTCCTCAAAAAAAACAAACCTTGATCCCTCCATCCTTGCAAACTACCGCCCCATCTCCAACCTCCCTTTTCTCTCCAAAGTCCTTGAACGTGTTGTCACCTCCCAAATCAGTGCCCATCTTCCCCGCAATTCCATGTTTGAATCCCTCCAATCAGGTTTCCACCCCTGCCACAGTACCGAAATGGCTCTCATCAAAGTCACAAATGACATTCCTTGGTGACTGTGACAAAGGTAAACTATCCCTCCTCGTCCTTCTCGACTTGTCTGCAGCCTTTTTGACATGGTTGACCACTTCATCCTTCTCCAATGCCTCTCCACCGTCGTCCAGCTGGGTGGGACTGCACTCGCCTGGTTCCATTCTTGTCGATCTAATCGTAGCCAGAGAATCACCTGCAACGGCTTCTCTTCCCGCTCCCGCATCGTTACCTCTGGTGTCCCCCAAGGATCTATCCTTGGCCCCCTCCTATTTCTCATCTACATGTTGCCCCTTGGCGACATCTGAAAACACAGCGTCAGTTTCCACGTGTACACTGACGACACCCAGCTCTACCTCACTACCACCTCTCTCGACCCCTCCATGGTCTCTAAATTGTCAGACTGCTTGTCCGACATCCAGTTCTGGCTGAGCAGAAATTTTCTCCAATTAAATATTGGGAAGACCGAAGCCATTGTTTTCAGTCCCCGCCACAAACTCCGTTCCCTCGCCACTGACTCCATCCCTCTCCCTAACATCTGTCTGAGGCTGAACCACACTGTTCGCAACCTTGGTGTCATATTTGATCCTGAAATGAGCTTCCGACCACAGCATAACTAAGACCGCCTATTTCCACCTCTAACATCGCCCGTCTCCGTCCCTGCCTCAGCTCAACTGCTGTTGAAACCCTCATTCTTGCCTTTGTTACCTCTAGACTTGACTATTCCAATGGACTCCTGGCTGGCCTCCCACATTCCACCCTACGTGAACTTGAAGTCATCCAAAACGTCCTAACTTGCACCAAGTCCCACTCACCCATCACCCCTGTGCTCGCTGACCTACATTCGCTCCCCATTAAGCAATGCCTCGATTTCAAAATTCTCATCCTGGTTTTCAAATCTCTCCATGGCTTCGCCCCTCCCCATCTCTAATCTCCTTCAGCCCCACAAACCCCACCACCGAGATATCTGCGCTCCTCTAATTCTGCCCCCTTGAGCATCCCTGATTTCAATCGCTCAACCATTGGTGGCTGTGGCTTCTGTTGCGTAGATCCCAAGCTCTGGAATTCCCTGCCTAAACCTCTCCGCCTCGCTACCTCTCTTTCCTCCTTTAAGATGCTCCTTAAAACCTACCTCTTTGACCAAGCTTTTGGTCACCGGGCCTAATTTCTCCTTATGTGGCTCGGTGTCAAATTTTTTGTCTTTTAATATACCTGTGAAGCACCTTGGGACGTTTTACTACGTTAAAGACGCTATATAAATACAAGTGGTTGTTGTTTTATGACCCGTCGATCATTGCTGGACAAGGTGAGGGGCTCTCTTCTGTCACACCATACCGTCACGTCCTATCTTTACTTTTCCCGAACCATAGCTTTAACATAGATTACACAGAATTGTACAGCACAGAAACAGGTCATTCAGTCCAACAGGTCTAAGCAGTGTTGATGCTCCACACAAGCCTCCTCCTACCTTACCCCATCAACATATCCTTTCTGTCTCATGTACTTAGCGAGCTTCCCCTTAAGTGCATCTATGCTGTTTGCCTCATTAATCACTATATTGCTCATTTTTTTTTTTTTTTTTTTTTTTTTTTTGAGAGACCAGTAACTTTTTTTTTTAAAAACAGACATGATTTGGAACAATTACATTATACATTCAGAAGAACAAAACGATTCCTTAAAAGGAAGAGTCCCGGAATTTGTGGTTCAGCGGCAATGCAAAGGCGTTTGCCGCTGGCCCCGAAGAAAGCTGCCCACAACGATCTCGCCATCTCTTGGCAAGAAGTTTGCCTTTGTCAACGCGCCAGTCAGATCAGTGTAGAATAGTGGGGAATCCCTAGTGCGATGCTGCTGTGACGTCAACAAGCTGTCTAAGCAGCCAATCACGTTGCAGAATTCTCAGACAGGGAACTAGGAAGTGAACAATTTGCTTTTATTCAGGCTTTAACAAAAATGTTAGAGAGAGAACAAAACCAAGATTGGGGCTCTCACTTGGGGAAAAGGTAAACCTGAAATAAATAGGAACAAAATTTTAAAAACTATAATTCTTTTTGAAAGTTTCTTAAAAATTGTAATTTTCATAAGGGAGAAATTTGACAAGTCACAAAATTAAAATGAGTTTTTCAGGGCCATAACGTTTATTTAGCAGTCAACACGCTGTTAAAACCCCAGTTACACCTCATCCAACAATCCCTAACTTTTAATAGGCGATATTAGAGTGGAAAAGCCCTTGTCTTGGTCCGTTTCACTGATTTGAGAGATTACACTGAGTGCCAGCTATGGGAGGGCGGGGGGTCGACAGCGCAGCCAGTGTCCGAGCAGTGAATGACTGACAGTAACTTCAGGATGGCCGCGTTAGGATCCACAGGTGCCACATTCTGAAGTTGCGGTCAGTGTCAAAGGCGGATTGATGGCGAATGATGTCCGTTCGCTGTTATTACCCAAAGCAAATTCCGGGCCATAGTCTCAGAAGTAGGAAGTGCATTAAAACCAGGATTGCTCATATCGGTTTTCCCACTGCAGCGAAATCCCCAGTGAATCGCTGCTGGATGTCCAAGCCTTTGATGTCTAATCCCTTGCAATCTCTGTCGTAAAAGGAACCTATTGCTTTATTTATACTCCAGTAATTTCCTTCTCTTACACACCGCCCCGCTGTGACCAAAAGCCTGTTTTTCAACCCAACAACCCTTTTAGCTCCATATTGTATTAAAGCCAACTAGCTTATTCATTCAGCGATCCATACCTGCCTATCCTTACAGTACAATATCCTCCTCCGATGTTATCAGTGTCATTGAAGGGGGAAGGTAGGATTTGCGAGCAGTTTAAAACAATTTTGAGAATAATGTAAAAACATCTATATTCTTACAGGGTAGATTGGTAAATTGGACGAGGAGTTAATTTCTCTGCTCCAAATTCCTTGCTGGGGGTCAGGAGAAAATAAAGGGGGGTAGGGAAAGGGGGAGACTCTCTGCTCCCCACATCATCTCCATTTTGGAAGAGTTTAATTTCTTTTTGTTCTTGGCTTCTCTAGTCGTCCTCTGCCAGAGTCCAGGTTTTAGGGGGGGGGGGGCACAAGGGGGGGGGGGGGAAGAGAGTGGGGCAGGCAGAGAGAGGGGGGGGAGAGTGGGGCAGGCAGAGAGAGAGGGAGAGAGCGGGGCAGGCAGAGAGGGGGGGGGGGGAGAGAGCGGGGCAGGCAGAGAGAGGGGGAGAGTGGGGCAGGCAGAGAGAGGGGAGTGGGGCAGGCAGAGAGAGGGGAGTGGGGCAGGCAGAGAGAGGGGAGTGGGGCAGGCAGAGAGAGGGGAGTGGGGCAGGCAGAGAGAGGGGAGTGGGGCAGGCAGAGAGAGGGGAGTGGGGCAGGCAGAGAGAGGGGAGTGGGGCAGGCAGAGAGAGGGGAGTGGGGCAGGCAGAGAGGGGGGGGGAGAGAGTGGGGCAGGCAGAGAGAGGGGGAGAGTGGGGCAAGCAGAGAGAGGGGAGTGGGGCAGGCAGAGAGAGGGGAGTGGGGCAGGCAGAGAGAGGGGAGTGGGGCAGGCAGAGAGAGGGAGAGAGTGGGGCAGGCAGAGGGGGGGGGAGGAGAGTGGGGCAGGCAGGGGGGGGGGGAGAGAGTGGGGCAGGCAGAGAGAGGGGGAGAGTGTGGCAGGCAGAGAGAGGGAGAGAGTGGGGCAGGCAGAGAGAGGGAGAGAGTGGGGCAGGCAGAGGGGGGGGGAGAGAATGGGGCAGGCAGAGGGGGGGGAAGAGTGGGGCAGGCAGAGAGAGGGAGAGAGTGTGGCAGGCAGAGAGAGGGAGAGAGTGGGGCAGGCAGAGAGAGGGAGAGAGTGGGGCAGGCAGGGGGGGGGGGGGGAGTGTGGCAGGCAGAGAGAGGGGGAGAGTGTGGCAGGCAGAGAGAGGGAGAGAGTGGGGCAGGCAGAGAGAGGGAGAGAGTGGGGCAGGCAGAGGGGGGGGGGGGGAAGAGTGGGGCAGGCAGAGAGAGGGGGGGAGAGTGGGGCAGGCAGAGAGAGGGGGGGGGAGAGTGGGGCAGGCAGAGAGAGGGAGAGAGTGGGGCAGGCGGGGGGGGGAGGAGAGTGGGGCAGGCAGAGAGAGGGGGAGAGTGGGGCAGGCAGAGAGAGGGGGAGAGTGGGGCAGGCAGAGAGAGGGAGAGAGTGGGGCAGGCGGGGGGGGGGGGAAGAGTGGGGCAGGCAGAGGGGGGGGGAGAGTGGGGCAGGCAGAGAGAGGGGGGGGGAGCGTGGGGCAGGCAGAGAGAGGGGGGAGTGGGGCAGGCAGAGAGAGGGGGAGAGTGGGGCAGGCAGAGAGAGGGGGAGAGTGGGGCAGGCAGAGAGCGGGGGAGAGTGGGGCAGGCAGAGAGGGGGAGAGTGGGGCAGGCAGAGAGGGGGGGAGAGTGGGGCAGGCAGAGGGGGGGGGGGAGAGTGGGGCAGGCAGAGAGAGGGGGGGAGAGTGGGGCAGGCAGGGAGAGGGGGGGGACAGTGGGGCAGGCAGAGAGGGGGGGGACAGTGAGGCAGGCAGAGAGAGGGGGGACAGTGGGGCAGGCAGAGAGGGGGGGACAGTGGGGCAGGCAGAGAGAGGGGGAGGGAGTGGGGCAGGCAGAGAGAGGGGGAGAGTGGGGCAGGCAGAGAGAGGGGGAGAGTGGGGCAGGCAGAGAGAGGGGGGAGTGGGGCAGGCAGAGAGAGGGGCAGGCAGAGAGAGGGGGAGAGTGGGGCAGGCAGAGAGAGGGGGAGAGTGGGGCAGGCAGAGAGAGGGGGGGGGAAGAGTGGGGCAGGCAGAGAGAGGGGGGGAGTGGGGCAGGCAGAGAGGGGGGGGAGAGTGGGGCAGGCAGAGAGAGGGGGGGGGAGAGTGGGGCAGGCAGAGAGGGGGGGGAGAGTGGGGCAGGCAGAGAGAGGGGGGGGAGAGTGGGGCAGGCAGAGAGAGGGGGGGACAGTGGGGCAGGCAGAGAGGGGGGGGGACAGTGGGGCAGGCAGAGAGAGGGGGGACAGTGGGGCAGGCAGAGAGAGGGGGGGACAGTGGGGCAGGCAGAGAGGGGGGGGGACAGTGGGGCAGGCAGAGAGAGGGGGGGGACAGTGGGGCAGGCAGAGAGAGGGGGAGGGAGTGGGGCAGGCAGAGAGAGGGGGAGAGTGGGGCAGGCAGAGAGAGGGGGAGAGTGGGGCAGGCAGAGAGAGGGGGAGGGAGTGGGGCAGGCAGAGAGAGAGGGGGAGAGTGGGGCAGGCAGAAAGAGAGGGAGAGTGGGGCAGGCAGAGAGAGGGGGGGAGAGTGGGGCAGGCAGAGAGAGGGGGGGGGGGAGAGTGGGGCAGGCAGAGAGGGGGGGGAGAGGGGGCAGGCAGAGAGAGAGGGGGGGAGAGTGGGGCAGGCAGAGAGAGAGGGGGGGGAATAAAGACTTGCCTTTCTACAGCGCATTTCATGACCTCAGGACTTCCCAAAGCACTTTACAGCCAATGAAGTATTTTTTTGACGTGTAGTCACTGTTGTAGTATAGAAAATGCGACAGCCAATTTTGCACACAGCAACCTCCCGCAAACAATGTGATAATGACCAGAGGTTGAGGGATAAATATTGGCCCCAGGATACTTGGGAGAACTCCCCTGCTCTTCCTTGAAATAGTGCCATGGGATCTTTTACATCCACACGAGGGGGCAGACAAGGCCCAGAGGGCTGTGGAGGCTCAGTCGTTGAGTATACAGTATTCAAGGCCGAGATCGATAGGTTTTTGGACTCTCGGGGAACCGAGGGATATGGAGATCAGGCGGGAAAGTGGACTTGAGGTTGAAGATCGGCCATGATCTTACTGAATGGCGGAGCAGGCGCGAGGGGCCGTATGGCCGACTCCTGCTCCTATTTCTTATGCTTTTATGTTCTTCAACTGTATTGGGCCCATGTAGCAGATTTAATGACATGAGCAAACTGCTGGAAACAGTGAACCCCACCATCAGGCCAACAGATCATTCCGAGTTCCCCAATGGCTCCGCCGGCAACTGCACTGCACAATGTGGGCCTGCGTCATTATCAGTCAGGTAGCGGAAATCATCCCTGGTCTAGCTCTGAGCTAGATCTGAGCTCTCTCAGCCCGCAGAGAGAAAACAAGGCAGTTTACGGGGCGATGTGATAGAACTGTTTAAAATGGTGATAGGTTGGGGACTAGTATAGAGAAGCCGACTGTTCCCTGTCATTGAGAGGTTGAAGGCGAGGGGCCAGAGATAGATTGAATGTAAGAGATTTAGAACAGAGGGCAGGAGAAACCTCTTCACAGGGAGTTGTGAGGCTGTGGGATTTACTCCCGGGATTAGTGGGTGGGGCAGAAACTGTGTCAACATTGAAGATTAGATTGGAGAGGGGGCTAAAGGAGAAGGGTTGAAGGGATTTGGGAACAGGGCAGCTGAATGTGATTAGAACTATTTATTGGTGTGGAGGGTAAACGCCGGCACAGACTGGTTGGCCCAAATGGCCTGTTTTTGTCTTATGTATACAGCACCTGTATTTAACTAAATCATGGATCATGCAGCTTTCATAAAACTGAATGTTCGCCATTGAAACTTCTCCCCCTCCAACCTCACCAAAAACCAGACACTTCCAGCCCACCAGCTTTGAGACTTCCAGTCCAGTGTACTGTACCTTTCTGTGACGATTCGGAAGACCTGAATTCAGGACGAGAAGGGCGCTGTGGGGTCGGCCTGTAGTTCGCGTCAAGGCCTTCAGAATCTGCTCGGTGTGCAGCAGGCCTGCAGGAATTAAAACTGTAACGTTAAGGATTATTGAATCATGGAGTGTGGAAATCTCCCTCCCACCTCGCCCAGCATCTCTCTCTTCAACACATCCTCCGCCAGCCGAGGTCGACCAGCACGATCACAGCCCAAGTCGGAAACAGAGGCATTGGGAGTCAGAGAGAAAAAGTCGGGCAAAACTATTTTGCTTAAAACAATAATTACCAGAGCTGTAGAATAAGTTACACCACTGAAGCAGACAGTATTATATTCCCCATCATTTGTAGTGGGTTTGTTCTGATTGGTCCACTATAACGGGCCAACGCTATTTCAGTAACCAATGGTCCTTCTGTGTCGCGGTATTTGAACTGCAGTCAAGCTCGCTCTCATCTGCGGCTTTAGTTTAACTACAATCAGTTTACAAACTGTAACTCCACACCATATAGAAGGGATTAAATACACAAAAGGTAATTGAGTATTAACGAGGTATTATTTACTTATATAAAAACAGAAAATGCTGGAAATACTCAGCCAGTCAGGCAGCATCTGTGGAGAGAGAAACAGCCAACGTTTCAGGTCGATGACCTTTCTGATCCACCCATGATCACAGGTCTCCGAGATATTGAGCGTTGCTCGAACCACTGCTCTCGCCGTATTCTGAGATCCACGCTAACATGCACCCTCTCGACCTCTCTTCAGCAACACCGACTCACTATCTCAAAACAGTCCTGGTCCGCAGCTCCATTTCATCCTTCGCCTGATCCGGGAAACGTTAACTCTGTTTCTCTCTCCACAGACGCTGCCTGACCTGCTGAGTGTTTCCAGCATTTTCTATTTTAATTTCAGATTTCCAGCATCCGCAGTGTTTTGCTTTAGTTATTTACTTTATGTTTGATCTTGCATTCCGTGCACCTTTACGAGGTGTGAACGAGTGAGTAAGCACAACTGTTCTTGCCTGAAATAAACGGAGTAATTAACATGCTGCAACTGGTAACTTTGAAATTGACGTTAGTACAAATGGTTATTGTTTTTTAGCCGATATAAGCGACTGCCCATTTTAAGCGTGGATTTTTTTAAATGGTGGGGACGGTATTGGGTATTAGATGTGTTCCCGGAGAGGGTGGAATAATCTCTGGAAAAGGGATGGGCTTTCTGTGCTTTTCCTCGTTACTAAAAGTTCTTGTGCTCTCATTCTCTGGCACTGGTCCCGCTGCTCAGAGGTGTGGCTGGCTGCCGAGAATGGCCGGTGGGCCGGGAGGGAAGAGACAGGGTGAGTCAGAGAAGAGGCTTTTGGCATCTTGGGCAATGGTTTGAATTCGACTCAACGACTGCGGCACAGGTTTGGCGTTGGAGGAGTATCACACGAGGAATTTAGTGATACAGAACCAGTTTATACCCGAGGGGCAAGAGGTCTACCTGCCCAAAAAAAAGTCATGGCCGACGAGAGAGAAAAGGGACAACATAAAACTAAAGGAAAAAGCGTACACAAATGCAAAAACTAGCACAGATCCTGGCAACTGGGAGATACAAAGAACAGAAGGTGACAAAACAGATAGGAAGAGCTACAAAAGGGGAGTATGAAAAGAAACTTGTCAGGGATATCAAAATCAACACAATTTTTTTACAATTATATTAGAAAAAAGGGTGGTCAGGACAATGTGGGCCCCTTGAAAACTGCTAACGGCGATAATGTAAATGAAAATAAGGAAATGGCGGACATGTTGAATAATTACTTTGCGTCTGTATTTATAGTAAAGGAAGTAATTACAGGATTTACATGCTGGAAACCAATACTAAATCCGGGACGGGGACTCACCAAAATTAACGTAAGCAAATTAACAGTAATAAAGAAAATAATGGCACTAAAGTGACAAATCCCCAGGGCCAGATGGTTTCCATCCCAGGGTTTTAAAGGAAGTCGGTGAGCACATTGTCGATGCCCGAACTATAATCTTCCAAAGTTCTCTCGATTCAGGAACCGTTCCTTTAGATTGGAAAATTGCGCATGTCACTTGGTTATTTAAGAATGGCGCGAGAGGGAAACCAGGGAATTATAGACCAGTTAGCCTAACATCGGTTGTCAGGAAATTGCTAGAGTCTATAATTAAAGGATAGGGTGACTGAACATCGTGAAAATTTTCAGCTGATCAGAGAGCCAGCTTGGATTTGTGAAAGGCAGGTCATGCCTGATGAACCTGATTGAATTTTTTTTTTGAAGAGGTGACTAAAGTAGTGGACCGGGGAATGTCTATGGATGCTACTTATATAGACTTCCAGAAGCCATTTGATAAAGTCCCTCATAAGAGACTGTTAGCTGAAGCTCATGGAATTGAGGGCAAATTACTGACCTGGTTAGGAAATTGGCTGAGCGGCGAGAGAGAGAGCAGGGATAATGGGTAGGTACGCTAGTTGGCAGATGACTAGTGGTGTCCCGCAGGGATCGGTGTTGGGGCTATTCACCGTATTTATTAACGACTTAGATGGTGGGATAGAAAGCCATATATCCAAGTTTGCCAATGACACAAAAGATAGGCGGCATTGTAAGCAGTGTAGATGGAAGTATAAAATTATAAGAGCTATTAATAGATTAAGTGAATGGGCAAATCTGTGGCAAATGGATTTCAATGTAGGCAAATGCGAGGTCATTCACTTTGGACCAAAAAAGGATAGAACAGAGTACTTTCTAAATGGTAAACCGTGGAGGTCCAGAGAGATTTGGGGGTCCATCAATGTCCCCGTTAAGCTGCGTGGCCATGCAGCGGTCTGGTGGTCCTGCGCAGCCAGCTCACCGGCTTTTAAATGGAAAAACCATGCATGCGCTGAAATTGAAGGGGCCGCGCACCCAAAAGAAAATTAGAGGGAACATTGGGGTCGAGGTAGGGAGAGAGAAGAGCAAATTTGTCGGCAAATTTCTGAGAAGTGCAAAAACAATAGGGCAGTAATAGTAGGGGGTTTCAACTCCCCTAACATTAACTGGGATAGAATCAGTGTAGAATCAGTTATAGAGGGCGCTGAATTCTTAAAATGCATTCAGGAGAACTTTTTTAGCCAGTACGTAACAAGCCCAACAAGAGAGGGGGAGGTTCTGGACTCAGTTTTCGGGAATGAAGCTGGGCAGGTGGAGGGGCATCAGTGGGACAGCATTTTGGTGGTAATGATCATAATTCAGTTAGATTTAGCATAGTTATGGAAAAGGACAAAGAATGACCAGGAATAAAAGTTCCCAACTGGAAAAAAAACAATTTTTCTAAGTGGAGATGTGATTTAGCAAAAATAGACTGAAAACGGCTACAAATCAGTGTCAGCAGTGGGAGGCAGTCAAGATGGAGATAGGGTGCAGAGCAAATATGTTCTGACAAAAAAGGGTGGGACTCCCAAATCTAGAGCCCCCTGGATGTCCAGGAGCATAGAGGGTAGGATAAGGCCAAAAAAGGAAGCTTTTGGCAGATACCGAGAGCTCAATACTACAGAAAGCCTAGAAGAGCATAGAAAGCGCAGGGGTGAAATTAAAAAGGAAATTAGATCAAAGAGAGGGCATGAAAAATATTGGCAAATAAAATCAAAGATAATTTATAAATACATGAAGAGCAAGAGAATAACTAAAGAAAGAGTAGGGCCAAAAAGTAACTTGTGTGGAGGCAGAAGACATGGGTATGGTTCTTCATGAATACTTTGCATCTGTCTTCACAGAAGAGAGGGATGATGTAGACATTGTAGTTAAGGAGGAGTGCGAAATATTAGATGGGATAAACGTAGAGAGAGGAAATATTAAGAGGTTTAGCATCCTTGAAAGCAGATAAATCGCCAGGCCCGGATGAAATGTATCCCAGGCTGTTGAGAAGCAAGGGAGGAAATAGCAGAGGCTCTGACCATCATTTTCCAATCCTCTCTGGCTATAGGCGTGGTGCCAGAGGACTGCTAATGTTGTGCCATTGTTTAAAAAAGGAGAAAAGGATAGACTGAGTAATTACAGGCCAGTCAGTCTAACCTCGGTGGTGGGAAAAATATTGGAAAAAATTCTGAGGGACTGTAGAAAGCATTAATCAAGGACAGTCAGCATGGATTTGTTAAAGGAAGGTCATGTCTGACTAACTCGATCGAATTTTTTGAGGTGGTAATGAGGAGGGTCGATGAGGGAAGTGCATTTGATGTAGTCTACATGGATTTTAGCAAGGCCTTTGACAAAGTCTCACATGGCAGGTTGGTCAAAAAAGTAAAAGCCCATGGGATCCAATGGGAAGTGGTATGTTGGATCCAAAATTGGCTCAGTGGCAGGAAGCAGAGGTGTTTTTTGTGACTGGAAGGCTGTTTTCAGTGGGATTCTACATGGCTCAGTACTAGGTCCCCTGCTTTTTGCAATATATATCTCAATGATTTAGACTTCAATGTAGGGGGCATGATTCGGAAGTTTGCAGATGATACAAAAAATTGCAGAGGTGAGGTTGATAGTGAGGAAGAAAGCTGTAGACTGTAAGAAGATATCAATGGACTGGTCAGGTGGGCAAAAAAGTGGCAAATGGAATTCAATCAGGAGAAGTGTGAGGTAATGCATTTGGGGAGAGCTAACAAGGCAAGGGAATGCACAATAAATGGTAGGATACCGAGGAACAGAGGGACCTTGGAGTGCAGGTCCACAGATCCCTGAAAGTAGGAGAGGTAGATAAGGTGGTTAAGAAGGCATATGGAATGCTTTCCTTTATTAGTCGAGGCATTGAATATAAGAGCAGGGAGGTTATGCTAGAACTGTATAAAACACTGGTTAGGCCACAGCTAGAATACTGCGTACAGTTCTGGTCACCACATTACAGGAAAGATGTGATTGCACTAGAGACGGTACAGAGGAGATTTACGAGGATGTTGCCAGGACTGGAGAATTTTAGCTATGAGGAAAGATTGGAGAGGCTGGGGTTGTTTACTTTGGAACAGAGGTGGTTGAGGGGAGACCTAATTGAGGTGTATAAAATTGAGGCCCAGATAGAGTGGATAGGAAGCACCTATTTCCCTTAGCAGAGAGGTCCATAACCAGGGGGCAGAGATTTAAACTTGAGGGGAGCTGAGAAGAACTTTTTTCACCCAGAGGGCAGAGAGAGTCTGGAACTCACTGCCTGAAAGGGTGGTAGAGGCAGAAACCCTCATCACATTTAAACAGTACTTGGATATGTACTTGAAGTGCCGTAACCTACAGGGCTACGGACCAAGAGCTGGACAGTGGGATTAGGCTGGAGAGCTCTTTTTTGACCAGCGCAAAAACGATGGGCCGAATGGCCTCCTTCTGTGCTGTAACTTTCTATGATTCTATAGATACACAGGTCATTAAAATGTCATGAACAGGTACAGAAAATAATCAAAAAGGCTAACGGGATGCTGACCTTTATATCTGGAGGACTAGAGTACACGGGGGTAGAAGTTATGCTGCAGCTGTACAAAACCCTGGTTAGACCACACCTGGAGCACTGGGAGCAGTTCTGGGCACCACACCTTATATTGGTCTTGGGGTTAAGTTACGAGGAGAGATTACACAAATTAGGGTTGTGATCCCTAGAATTTAGAAGGTTAAGGGGTGAGTTGATCGTAGTTTTCAAGATATTAAGGGGAACAGATAGGGTAGACAGAGAGAAACTAGTTCCACTGGTTGGGGATTCTAGGATTAGGGAACATAGTCTAAAAATTACAGCCAGGCCTTTCAGGAGTGAAGTTAGGAAACACTTCTACACACAAAGGGTGGTAGAAGCTTGGAACTCTGAGTCAGTCATCTTCCGCAAAAGGCAATTGATGCAAGATCAATTGTTAATTTTAAATCTGAGATTGATGGATTTCGGGATATGTGCCAAAGGCGGATATATGGAGATAGGTCACAGATCAGCCATAATCTCAGTGAATGGCGGAATAGGCTCGAGGGGCTGAATGGCCTCCTGTTCCTTTAACTCCCAGGCTGCTTTTAAACGGGCGTGTCTTTAATTGGATTCTGGGAGAAATGGCATCCATGGACCGGCTCGAAAGGTGTACGTTTCTACATCTGCTCCTTGAAGCTGGCAGCAGAATGGGACAAGGTAACTGGATTCAGTAGTGCAGATGCCAGGAGCCGGGTCAGGGAGATGGTTCACTCAGAATCCGAGCTGAGCATCAATGCAACAGCTGAGCACTATCTGGAGTTCAACACCAATTGACACTAAATCGAGGGACTCACGAGAGGCCGCACGGATGAAAAATTAAACGCGTCAGGTTAGTGTAGTGGGACGTTGGGGGGGTGGGGGGTCACCGCTGGCAGAGGCTTAACTCTGCATCATACCTGCATACAAAACTGACGGGCAGGAAAAGACCCGCTGGTCCATCAAGCCTGGTCCACACCACGATGGCTGGAGCATCTTCACCAGACCCCGTCCACAGCCGTGTCATCTCCTGGGAGAGGCAAAAAACCAGAGGGAAAAAACCCAGGGCCAATAAGGGAAAAACTACTCTGGGAAATTCCTCGCCAACTGCCTCAGGCGATGGACGCCCAGTCCAGGTCAGGCTCCTGCACCTGACCTGGGAGTGACATCGGGCGACGTCAGTCACCTGGATCAGCACCAGAAAGTGACCAAAAACACAGAGGAGAGAACGGTGTGACACTCGATGAGCGAGATTCAGCACAAGTAGCTGGTGGACTGGAGGCCGGGCTAATCCAGGGAACAAAAACCTGTGGCCGCAACACACGCATAGAATGAACCCCTGTACAAATTAAAATGCAATGCAAAGGCTTCCCTGATGGATCAGTGGGTACATGATTGGCCCAGTGTGATACTGAGCCATACTGGCAGGAAAGTGCCAGGTCCGATCCTGGCTCTGTGCCGAGTTAGTGATCCCAGTCCAGGAGGCAATGGAATACAACAAATCTGTGCCCCATGGCTAGGTTGTGATACTTTCCATGCTCGAATGGCCTGCTGATGCTCAGTACAGCCTTGCATGCTCAGAATAGCTAGGGTACCAGACAGCAGCTAGTGACCAGGGAAACACATCACAGGAGCAGCCGTCACATTCAGGAAAGGAGGTAAAGGGGAGAAGGCTACCAAAAAAAAAACCGGACAGGTTTCAAGTCTTTACCTTCTTGGTCGCTCAGGCTTCCCCGTCAGTGGTTCTGGCCCCTCCTGAGGCTTGGGCCTGACGTACTCACTGGTGTCGTGCTGCATGGGGAAGAGAGGAAGGAAGATCACAACAGCACTGCCAGACGGGGAACTGCAGCCTTTGCAACACAAGCAGCGAACAATTGCAGGTGAAATGGTCACTGGGTCATCGTGGGGTTTGAAGTTGGTCCTCAACGTTCAACATTCACCATCAAGCAGAGCGAAGATTCCTGAATGGTGATCAACGGATCCACCGTCGGGTCTGGTTGGACACATCATGGTAACACTGCACGTCTTCACCCGAGGATCAGTGTCCCTCCCTCCCTGAACTACAGCTGACAGATCCCCTCAGTGGCAGGTCCCCTTGACATGCCACAGGCACGACCCGTGCAATAACCATTAAAGCCTACACTCGAATTTCCACAGACCTGCACAATGCCTACTTGTTTTTCTAATGTCAGGGAGGGGGGAGGAGGGGAGAGAAGTAATTCATTGTACAAGAAATGTTTTCATGATTTCATCTTCATTTCCCCCTGTTCAGGCCCTCCCACGCCATTTCTTAGCCAAGCCCCAGTCTCAGAACAGCAAACACCCCTTCCCCATTCCCCTGCTCTGAGCATTTCGTAAAGCTGCTCTGTAAATGGTTCATGAAAACAGGATAGTTACAGCTTTCCCCCTCTTCGTGAGTTGGGACAGTCTCAATCATGCACCAACCAAAGATGTGAATTAGTTACAAGTGGCAGTCTTGCACGAAGGTGGCTGGTGTGCACAGCGGAAATGTCATTCCTTCAGTGAAAGGGGGTCTCATCTGGGGGTGGACCGGCTCAGGCACATTGTAGGGAAGACTAGAGGGAGCTTTACTCTGCTGTTCTCTACTTGGGAGTACTGTACCTAGAAACTTACAGCACAGGAGGAGGCCATTCATCCCATCGTGCTGTGCCGGCTCTTTGAAAGAGTGTCCAATTAGCCCCAACTTCCCCACTCTTTTCCCATAAGAACATAAGAAATAGGAGAAGTCAGCCATTCGGCCCCTCAATCCTGCTCCACCATTCAATAAGCTCATGGCTGATCTGATCCTGGCCTCGTTCTAGATTCCCCCACGAGGGGAAACATCCTCTCTGCATCCACCCTGTCAATCCCCCTCAGAATCTTATATGTTTCAATAAGATCCCCTCTCATTCTTCTAAACTCCAATGAGTATAGGCCCAACCTGCTCAACCTTTCTTCATAAGACAACCCCTTCATCTCTGGAATCAACCGAGTGAACCTTCTCTGAACTGCCTCCAATCCAAGTATATCCCTCCTTAAATAAGGAGACCAACACTGTACGCAGTACTCCAGGTGTGGTCTCACCAACGCCCTGTACAGTTGTAGCAAGACTTCCCTACTTTTATACTCCATCCCCCTTACAATAAGGGCCAACATTCCATTTGCCTTCCTAATTACTCGCTGTACCTGCATGCTAACTTTGTGTGTTTCATGTACAAGGACCCCAGATCCCTCTGTACTGCAGCATTCTGTAGTCTCTTCCATTTAAATAATAATTTGATTTTTTATTCTTCCTACCAAAGTGGATAACCTCACATTTTGCACATTATACTCCGTCTGCCAAATTTTTGCCCACTCATTTAACCTATCTATATCCCTTTGCAGACTCTGTCTTCCTCACAACTTGCTTTCCCACCTATCTTTGTATCGTCAGCAAATTAGGCTACATTACACTCGGTCCCTTCATCCAAGTCATTAATATAGATTGTAAATAGTTGAGGCCCCAGCACTGATCCTTGTGGCACCCCACTAGTTAGTTTGCCAACCTGAAAATGGCCCGTTTATCTAGACTCGCTGTTTTCTGTTAGTTAGCCAATCCTCTATCCAACAACAACAACTTGTATTTATATAGCACCTTTAACGTAGTAAAACATCCCAAGACGCTGCACAGGAGTATTATAAGACACAAAATCTGACACCGAGCCACAAAGATAAATGAGGGCAGGTGACCAAAAGCTTGGTCAAAGAGGGAGGTTTTAAGAAGCGTCTTAAAGGAGGAGAGAGAGGTAGCGAGGCGGAGAGGTTTAGGGAGGGAATTCCAGAGCTTTGGGCCCACGCAGCTGAAGGCACGGCCACCAAAGGTTGAGCAATTATAATCAGGGATCCTCAAGAGGGAAGAATTAGAGGAGCACCGATATCTCGGGGGTGTTGTGGGGCTGGAGGAGATTACAGAGATAGGGAGGGGCGAGGCCATGGAGGGATTTGAAAACAAGGATGAGAATTTTGAAATCGAGGCGTTGCTGAACCAGGAGCTAATGTAGATCAGTGAGCACAGGGGTGATGGGTGAACGGGACTTGGTGCGAGTTAGGACACGGGGCAGTGAGCACAGGGGGTGATGGGTGAACGGGACTTGGTGCGAGTTAGGACACGGGCAGCCGAATTTTGGATCACCTCAAGTTTACGTAGGGTGGAATGTGGGAGGCCGGCCAGGAGTGTGTTGGAATAGTCAAGTCTAGAGGTAACAAAGGCATGGATGAGGGTTTCAGCAGCAGATGAGCGGAGGAAGGACAGAGGCAGGCGATGTCATGAAGGTGGAAATAGGCAGTCTTTGTTATGCTGCGGATATGTGGTCAGAAGCTAATTTCAGGGTCAAATATGACACCAAGGTTGTGAACAGTGCGGTTCAGCCTCAGACAGATGTTAGGGAGAGGGATGGAGTCAGTGGCTCGGGAACGGAGTTTGTGGCGGGGACTGAAAACAATGGCTTCAGTCTTCCCAATATTTAATTGGAGAAAATTTCTGCTCACCCAGTACTGTATGTCGGACAAGCTGTCTGACAATTTAGAGACCGTGGAGGGGTCGAGAGAAGTGGTGATGAGGTAGAGCTGGGTGTCGTCAGCGTACATGTGGAAACTGACGCTGTGTTTTCGGATGATGTCGCCAAGGGGCAACATGTAGATGAGAAATAGGAGGGGCCAAGGATAGATCCTTGGGGGACACCAGAGGTAACGATGTGGGAAGAGAATCCGTTGCAGGTCATTCTCTGGCTATGATTAGTTGGATAAGAATGGAACCAGGCGAGTGCAGTCCCACCCAGCCGGACGACGGTGGAGAGGCGTTGGAGAAGGATGGAGTGGTCAACCGTGTCAAAGGCGGCAGACACATCAAGAAGGACGAGGAGGGATAGTTTACCTTTGTCACAGTCACAAAGGATGTCATTTGTGACTTTGATGAGAGCCGTTTCAGTGCTGTGGCAAGGGCGGAAACCTGATTGGAGGGATTCAAACATGGAATTGCGGGAAAGATGGGCACGGATTTGGGAGGCAACATCACATTCAAGAACTTGAGAGGAAAGGGAGGTTGGCGATGGGGCGGTAGTTTGCAAGGATGGAGGGATCAAGGTTTGGTTTTTTGAGGAGAGGGGTGACGACGGCTGATTTGAGGGAGAGGGGGACAGTACCTGAGGAGAGAGAATCATTAACAATGTCAGCTAACATGGGAGCCAGAAAAGCAAGTTGGGTGGTCAGCAGTTTGGTGGGAATAGGGTCAAGGGAGCAGGAGGTGGGTCTTTTTAAAAAATTCGTATTTAGGATGTGGGTGTCACTGGCAAGGCCAGCATTTATTGCCCATCCCTAGTTGCCCTTGAGAAGGTGGTGGTGAGCCGCCTTCTTGAACTGCTGCAGTCCGTGTGGTGAAGGTGCTCCCACAGTGCTGTTAGGGAGGGAGTTCCAGGATTTTGACCCAGCGACGATGAAGGATCGGCGATATACTTCTAAGTCAGGATGGTGTGTGACTTGGAGGTGGTGGTGTTCCCATGCACCTGCTGCCCTTGTCCTTCTAGGTGGAAGAGGTCGCGGGTTTGGGAGGTGCTGCCGAAGAAGCCTTGGTGAGCTGCTGCAGTGCATCTTGTAGATGGTCCACACTGCAGCCACAGTGCGCCAGTGGTGGAGGGAGTGAATGTTTAAGGTGGTGGGTGGGGTGCCAATCAAGTGGGCTGCTTTGTCTTGTCTCAGACAAGATGAGTGTGGAGTGGTCATGAGGGGAGATTGGAGAGAAACTGGAGAAAGATGGGTTCAGGGCTAGGGCAGGGGGGAACCTTAAGAGGAAGTTTGGCCTGGTGGGTTAGGGGAAGGAAGGGAAGTGGCAGAGGCAGCTGAACGGATGGTCTCAATCTTAGAGACAAAGTCGTCCATGAGCTCCTCACATTTGTTATCGGAGGCGAGGGTGGAGGAGACAGGGGAGAGGGATTTAAGAAGACGGTCAGCAGTAGAGAATAGGCGCCGGGGTTTATCTTTGCATTGCAGAATGATTCTGGAATAGTGAGCAGTATTGGCAGACGAGAGCAGGGCCCGATAATGCTTTGTGCGGTCCAGCCAGATCTGGCGGTGAATGGCTAAACCAGTTGTCCGCCATATCCGTTCGAGTCTGCGTCCCTTGGACTTAAGGGAGCGAAGATGAGAGCCGTACCGGGGGAACGGCCAGGGTGAGAGAGGGTAATTGTTTTAGTCGGGGCTAGGGCATCAATGATAGTGGTGATATATAGTGATGCCAATATATAGCCGTGTCTCTTGATAGGGCAGAGCAGATGGAATCTTCCTCTGTATCTAAGCTGAGCTATGAATTACCTGAGCGTGTAATAATGATAAATGGTGTCCAAAATTACCCAGCAGGGACATCCCTCACTTGGGCCAGCAAAAATGGGTTCTGATGGCAGGTCATCGACCTGAAACATTAACTTTGTTTCTCGCTCCACAGATGGTGCCTGACCTGCCGAGTGTTTGCTTTTGTTTTCCGATAAAGAGAGGGGGCAGGGGAACTGCATTCTCAGTGGATCACGTTACCATTGATGAGCATTGCACCGACAGACAGGTTCAATCAAATACCAGGAGAAGCAGAGTGCAAGTTTGGGTGAGTGACGTCAGAGGAACTCGCCTCTCTCGGGCCACAAGATTGAAGCTCAACCTGTTTACAGCAATCACCTGAAACCTCGCATGAAATTAAAGCCTCGAAATTACTGCCTGTCGTAGCTGTTGTTGAGAAGACAAGTTTGCACAGCACCTGTTGCCTGGTGACAAACCAGGACAAACCAGTTCGCACTGCAGTGCAAATGATAGAGTTGGCCTGTTAGACCCGACTGCCCGTGTCCAGCAGTACACCAGCTATGGATACAAAACAATGGGCGGGCAGGACAAAACCTCCCAAACTTCACCGTCTGCAGGTTAGGAAAAAGAAAAGACTAGCGCCTTTCACAACCTCAGGACGTCCCAAAGCGCTTTACAGCCAATGACATAATTTTGAAGTGCAGTCACTGTTGTAATGTAGGAAACGCGGCAGCCAATTTGCGCACAGCAAGCTCCCACAAACAGCAATGTGATAATGGCCAGATAATGTGTTTTAATGATGTTGGTTGAGGGATAAATATCGGTCAGGACACCGGGGAGCGTGCCGTGGGATCTTTTACGCCCACCTGTGAGGGCAGACGGGGCCTCGGTTTAACATCTAATCCGAAAGACAGCACCTCCCGACAGTGCAGCACTCCCTCAGTACTGCACTGGGAGTATCAACCTAGATTTTGTGCTCAAGTCTCTGGAGTAGGGCTTTCATAGCGAGAGGGTTTGAGTACAGGAGCAAGGATGTCTTGCTGCAGTTGTACAGGGCCTTTGTAGCGAGAGGGTTCGAGTACAGGAACAAGGATGTCTTGCTGCAGTTGTACAGGGCCTTTGTAGCGAGAGGGTTCGAGTACAGGAACAAGGATGTCTTGCTGTAGTTGGACAGGGCCTTGGTGAGACCACACCTTGAGTATTGTGTGCAGTTTTGGTCGCCTTATCTGAGGAAGGGTGTTCTTGCCATGGAAGGAGTGCAGCGAAGATTCACCAGACTGATACCTGGGATGGCAGGAATGACGTATGAGGAGAGATTGGGTCGATTGGGCTTGTACTCGCTGGAGTTTAGAAGAATGAGAGGGGATCTCATTGAAACTTATAAAATTCTAACAGGACTAGACAGACTAGATGCAGGAAGGATGTTCCCGATGGCGGGGGAGTCCAGAACCAGGGGTCACAGTCTAAGGATAAGGGGTAAGCCATTTAGGACGGCGATGAGGAGGAATTTCTTCACCCAGAGAGTGGTGAACCTGTGGAATTCTCTACCACAGAAGGCCATTGAGGCCAATTCATTAAATATATTCAAGAAGGAGTTAGATATATTTCTTAAGGCTAAAGGGATCAAGGGATATGGGGAGAAAGCAGGAACTGAATTTAGATGATCAGCCATGATCTCATTGAATGGCGGAACAGCTTCGAGGGGCCGAATGGCCTACTCCTGCTCCTATGTTTCTATGAACCCACAACCTTCTGTTTCAGAGGCGAGAGAGCTACCCACTGAGCACAGCTGACAGTGAGCTAGCAAGAGGAGCAGCATTGGAGATCAGAGGTGGAAGACTAGAGCGCACAGGCTGGGACACAAGATTGGAGGAGGTTCTGGAGTAGTGTGGGGCATGGCCATGGAGGGAGCTGTAAATGGGAATTGTGAACTTAATGCACTGGGGTTGGGGAGTCAGTGAAGGTCAGTGAGGAGAGGGGTGAACGGCAGAAGTGAACTTAGTGCACCATAGGATGCAGTCAGTGGAACGTGGGGTGAAGGTGAGGAGAGGGGTGAACGGCAGAAGTGAACTTAGTGCACCATAGGATGCAGTCAGTGGAACGTGGGGTGAAGGTGAGGAGAGGGGTGAACGGCAGAAGTGAACTTAGTGCACCATAGGATGCAGTCAGTGGAACGTGGGGTGAAGGTGAGGAGAGGGGTGAACGGCAGAAGTGAACTTAGTGCACCATAGGATGCAGTCAGTGGAACGTGGGGTGAAGGTGAGGAGAGGGGTGAATGGCAGAAGTGAACTTAGTGCACCATAGGATGCGGTCAGTAGAACGTGGGGTGAAGTAGAATTTATGTAGGATGGAGCTTGGAAGACAGTTAAGTTGAGCCTGGATGTCAAGAAGGCATGGAGAAGACATGCCTGGAAAATCAAGGAGTAGAATTACTTTGGGTAGAGCTAAAAAAACAGAAAACACTCGTGGGAGTAGTTTATAGACCCCTTAACAGTTGTAGTAGTGTTGGGCACAGTATAAATCAAGAAATTAGAGGTGCATGTAACAAAGATAATACAGTATCATGGGGGACTTTACTTTTCATATACTGCAGTAATAGTGCAGAGGACGAGTTCATGGAATGCATTCAAGATAGTTTTCTAGATCAGTATGTCGAGGAACCAACTAGGCTACAGGCTATTTTAGATCTAGTATTGTGCTGAGACAGAATTAATTAATAACCTTGTAGTAAAGGAGCCTCTGGGGAAAGAGTGATCATAATATGATGGAATTTTATATTAAGTTGGAAAGTGATTTAGTTAAGTCCGAAACTAGAGTCGTAAACCTGAACAAAGCAACTGTAGCTATGAGGGGCGATTTGGCTAAAGGTAGATTGAGAAACAAGATTAAAAGATATGATGGTAGATAAGCAATGGCAAACATTAAAAGAAATAATTCATAATTCACAACGAATATACATTCTCTTAGGAATAAAAACCACACGGGAAAAGTGGTCCAACTGTGGCTAACAAGAGAAGTTAAAGATTAACAAGAGAAGTATTAGGTTAAAGGAAGAGGCTTATACAGTTGCCAAAGAGTAGTAAGTCTGAGGATTGGGAGGATTTTAGAATTCAGTAAAAGGAGGACCAAGAAATTGATAGAGAGAGAAAATAGAATGAGAGTAAACTAGCGAGACACATAAAAACAGATTGTAAAAGCTTTTATAGGTATTGTAAAAAGAAAGAAATTAGCAAAAGTAAACGTGAGTCCCTTACAGGCAGAGACAGGAGAAATTATAATGGGAAATAAGAAAATGGCAGAGATACTAAACAAATGCTTTGTATCGATCTTCACGGAAGACGACCCAAAAAACATTACGGAAATAGTGGGGAACCAAGGGTCTAATGAGAATGTGGAAATTAAATAAATTAGTATTAGTAAAGAAATCGTACTGGAGAAATTAATGGGACTAAAAGTCGACAAATCCCCTGGACTTGAGGGCCTATATCCTAGGGTTTTAAAAGAGGTGGCTACAGAGATAGCGGATGTATTGGTTTTGATTTTCCAAAATTCCTTAAATTCTAGAACGGTCCCCGCGGATTGGAAGACAGCAAATGTAACCCCGCTTTTCAAGAAAAGAGGAAAGAGAGAAAACAGGAAACTATAGACCGGTTAGTCTGACATCAGTAGTAGTGAAAATTTTAGGATCTATTATTAGGGACTTGGTAACAGAGCACTTAGAAAATCACTATGATTGGGCAGAGTCAACACGGATTTATGAAAGGGAAATCGTGTTTGACAAATCTAAGAGTTTTTTGAGGTTGTAACTAGCAGAGTAGATAAGCATTCAATAAGATGTCACACAAGAGGTTATTACACAAAATTAGGACTCATGGGATTGGAGGTAATATTACTCTCATGGATTGAGGATTGGTCAACAGACCGAAAACAGAGAGTAGGAATAAACGGATCACTTTCAGGTTGGCAGGCTGTAACTAGCGGGGTACCGCAAGGATCAGTGCTTGGGCCTCAGCTATTTACAATCTAAATCGATGACTTAGATGAGGGGACTGAGTGTAATATACCCAAGTTTGCTGAGAATACAAGGCTAGGTGGGAAAGTAAGTTGTGAGGAGGACGAAAAGAGGCTGCAAAGGAATATAGTCAGGTTAAGTGAGTGGGCAAGAACATGGCAGATGGAGTACAATGTGGAGAAATGTAAAGTTAGCCACTTCGGTAGGAACAATAGAAAAGCAGAATATTTTTTAAACTGAGCGAGCTTTGGAAATGTTGGTGTTCAGAGGGACCTGGGTGTCCTTGTACATGAATCACAAATTTAACATGCAGCTACAGCAAGCAATTAGGAAAGCAAATTAAGGGGCTTGACAAGGTAGATGCTGGGAGGATGTTTCCCATGGCTGGGGAGTCTCGAGCTAGACTGGGGGTCACATTCTCAGAATAAGGGGTCGGCCAGTTAGGACTGAGGCGAGGAGAAATTTCTTCACTCAGAGGGCGGTGAATGTTTGGAATTCTCTGCCCCAGAGGGCTGTGGAGGCTCAGTCATTGAGTATATTAAAGGCTGAGATCGATAGATTTTTGGATACTAAGGGAATCAAGGGATAGGGCGATAGTGCGGGAAGGTGGCGTTGAGGTCGAAGATCAGCCATGATCTCACTGAATGGTGGAGCAGGGTCAAAGGGCCGAATGGCCGACTCCTGCTCCTATTTCTTATGTAGTACTCAACACATGATTGGGCCATTACCATGAGCTTACAAAAGTATCAATGACTGGGACAGCAAGTTACTTGTAGTTTAATCACAGCTGATTACTAATTAACAGCTTGGCTTGGCTCAGTGCTCCCATCGTTAGAGGAACCCTGCACTGTTGCAGATCTTGCCGAATCCAACAACAAGGCGCAAAAATGTGTCCAGTTCTGGCTGGGCTATGTATAGACTGTCCGTGGACACGATAAGAAGGCGGCGGCTCAGTGCTAGCACTCTCATCTTGGAGTCAGAGGTCGTGGATTCAAGCCCATCATCTAGGCTGATTCTCAATGCACTACTGCTTTGTTGGAAGTGCCATCATTCGAATGAGATGTTGAAGCCTGTCCACCAGTTTATGCTCTAAACCCACATCACCCTGTTAAGGAGGATCCCATGGCACTATTTAAAGACAAGGATGTTGTCCGGTAACAAGAAACCCACCGGTTGGGAGGTGCCGAGATGGGTTAAAGTGCTACGTATATGCATATTCTTTTGACACAGATTTTCCCCCAATTCTAATCATCTAAAAAAATCCAGAATCAAACTTCACCCGGGATCGGGATTCACATTTTAAAATTAGATTCCAATCAAACTGCGGTCCACCTCTACCTTCTTTTCCTGCTCATGCTTCTTCGGTTCTGATGATCCCTTCCTCCTGTCTTCCTCTGCCCTCCGCGCAGAATCTTTTTCCTTGGATTTCCTGTGGGCCTGCTTCTCCTCTTCCTCCATCAGTAAACGGGCGATCTCCTGCAATCGGCAGGAGGTAAAAGATTCAACCATCAATCCCAGCCCTTCAGTGCCACAGGACTCCATCAAGCCCGATACCAATAGCTCACAGAATGAAAGGCAGCATCCACTGCATTAAACATTATATAGAGACACGACACAAGGGGAACAATTTAGAAGAATGAGAGGGGATCTCATTGAAACTTATAAAATTCTAACAGGACTAGACAGACTTGATGCAGGAAGGATGTTCCCGATGGTCGGGGAGTCCAGAACCAGGGGTCACTGTCTAAGGATAAGGGGTAAGCCATTTAGGACAGAGATGAGGAGGAATTTCTTCACCCAGAGAGTGGTGAACCTGTGGAATTCTCTACCAAACAAGGCAGTTGAGGCCAATTCATTAAATATATTCAAGAAGGAGTTGGATATATTTCTTAAGGCTAAGGGGATCAAGGGGTATGGGGAGAAGGCAGGGACAGGGTACTGAATTTGGATGATCAGCCATGATCTCATTGAATGGCGGAGCAGGCTCGAGGGGCCGAATGGCCTACTCCTGCTCCTGTCTTCCAATTCTTCCCTGGAAAATTAATTAGGAACGATACTCTGAAGCCACATCACCCAACGGCTGTCTGACGAATGCCCGATTGACACGGCCGGTGGAGGATTGTCTTACCTCATCTTGTGCCATCTGAGCTGCTTTCGTGGAACTTTGGGTAGCCTGGATCAGGGACAAAGAAACCACAAACTGATCAGTTAGTTTCCTGCTTGGTGACGGTGCACAGGTGATGCACAACCTGCCGCCAACAGCTCCTGGAGGGGAAGCTCATTCACAGCCTCATTTTATACACGACTGGCACACCCAGCACAAACCTCACAATTTACCTGCTTTTCTCAGGATGAGTGTCACTGGCAAGGCCAGCATTTATTGTCCATCCCTAGTTGCTCTTGGGAAAGTGGTGATGGGCCTTCTTCTCAAACCGCTGCAGTCCTTGTGCTCTCACTATGCTGTTCGGTAGGGAATTTCCGGATACTCACCCAGTGACGATGAAGAAACAGCTTCTCATTGTTAGAGGCCGGAGCAGTCGGTGAGTTGCTGCAGTGTATCCTGTAGATGGTACACTGCAGCCATGGTGTGCCGGGGATGGATAGCGAGTCCAGTAGCAGGGACACCAATCAAGAAAACTGCGCTGTCCTGGATGGTGTCGAACTTGTTGAGTATTGTGGTTGCATCCATCCAGGAGTGGTGAGTTTTCCATCACACTCCTGATTTAAGAGCGAGAAGGTACCAGCTTCAGTCCCCAGTCTGTGCCGAGTTACAGACTCAGACAGGGCAGCAGGGCACTGAAACTGGCTTCACCACTTCTGGGAACGGACAGGGGCGGGGGGGGAGAAAAACAGTCAGGGTTTACATCTCCAGTGTTTATCCAATCACCCCTGGACGACAGTGGGTCCGTGCGGGGCCCCCAGGGTGGACGGCGGGCCCCCAGGGCGGACGGCGGGCCCAGAGGGTGGGGGCGAGTGGCCCACTGTCCCCGCACGGGTTCAGCTCCGATCCTCGTCCCCTCTCTCCCCCCATGGAGGAACAGCTTGCTGATACTGTTCAGGGTTCCATATGCATAGACAACTATTTGGCGGGATACTGGAGGCTGGCCCACACCCACTGAAACCCAAACCAGCAAGAGTTAGCACCGTCAGGGTGCAGGGGGCTGGGGGGGGGGGGGGGGGATGGAAAATGTGTTTTTAGTGTTGTTGGTTGAGGGATAAAGATCAGGATACTGGGGAGAATTCCCCTGTTCTCTTCAAAATAGTGCCATAGGATCTTTTGCATCCATCTAAATAAGTGGATCGGGTCTTCGTTTAACGTCTCATCCCAAAATGAGACAGCGCTACGCTCCCTCAGGATTGCACTAAGTGACTGCCAAGACCGAGTACAAGACCCACGACCTTCTGATTCAGAGGTGAAACCACTGAGCCAAACTGACACTTACGATTCAAATCAAAATCTTTTGAATTTGTTCCGCACAAGTCCATTTATTTCTTCCGGTTGAATATTTGTTAAAAGGATTTGATATGGTAGATAGAGAAAACCTATTTCCTCTGGTGGGGAAATCCTGAACATTCTTAAAATTAAGGCTAGCCCATTTAGGTGGGAAATCAGGAAGCACTTGTTCCACACACAGCGTAGTGGTAATCTGGAACTCTCTCCCCGAAAAGGCTGTGGATGCTGGGGACAATTGGATCTTTCAAGACCGAGTTCAATAGATTTTTGTTGGGATAGGGTATCGAGGGATATGGAGCAAAGGCGGGTCAATGGAGTTGAGGTACAGATCAGCCATGATCTGATTGAATGGCGGTACTTGCTCGAGGGGCTGAATGGCGGTACTTGCTCGAGGGGCTGAATGGCGGTACTTGCTCGAGGGGCTGAATGGCGGTACTTGCTCGAGGGGCTGAATGGCGGTACTTGCTCGAGGGGCTGAATGGCGGTACTTGCTCGAGGGGCTGAATGGCGGTACTTGCTCGAGGGGCTGAATGGCGGTACTTGCTCGAGGGGCTGAATGGCGGTACTTGCTCGAGGGGCTGAATGGCGGTACTTGCTCGAGGGGCTGAATGGCGGTACTTGCTCGAGGGGCTGAATGGCGGTACTTGCTCGAGGGGCTGAATGGCGGTACTTGCTCGAGGGGCTGAATGGCGGTACTTGCTCGAGGGGCTGAATGGCGGTACTTGCTCGAGGGGCTGAATGGCGGTACTTGCTCGAGGGGCTGAATGGCGGTACTTGCTCGAGGGGCTGAATGGCGGTACTTGCTCGAGGGGCTGAATGGCGGTACTTGCTCGAGGGGCTGAATGGCGGTACTTGCTCGAGGGGCTGAATGGCGGTACTTGCTCGAGGGGCTGAATGGCGGTACTTGCTCGAGGGGCTGAATGGCGGTACTTGCTCGAGGGGCTGAATGGCGGTACTTGCTCGAGGGGCTGAATGGCGGTACTTGCTCGAGGGGCTGAATGGCGGTACTTGCTCGAGGGGCTGAATGGCGGTACTTGCTCGAGGGGCTGAATGGCGGTACTTGCTCGAGGGGCTGAATGGCGGTACTTGCTCGAGGGGCTGAATGGCGGTACTTGCTCGAGGGGCTGAATGGCGGTACTTGCTCGAGGGGCTGAATGGCCTCCTCTTGTTCCGAAGTTTCTAAAATGCAACGTCTGATGACATCATAGGGGCACTGCTCCAGAATCCCTCCCGAGCTCAACGGGAGGGAGCTGAAGGAACTTTCGGTCAACGCGTCCTTAGACTAACCTGCACCGCTGCTGATCTTAATGCAGCGCACAGACACCAGTGGCCTGAGCAATCCTAGATGATGTTATCAACACCCGCTGTACAGGCAGAAGGAGAACACACAGAACAAAGGATGTTAATCAGAATGCTTTCTTTTCGATTTGTAGAAAGGAAGTCCTGATGATGAGACTCTCTTCAAATACATCTCCCCTGCTTGGGAGAGGGGTAGGGGGACAGGTACTGCAAGGTCACACCACCCAATGAGTTTCCAGCTGGTTGCTAGGAGCAGAATATGCAAAGCAGGAACTGAGAGCAGGAAGTGGAACTTGTTTTGTTTTGGCAAGCGTAAGATTTTGATAAAATGACAGGAGTACGTCAGGGGCCCGTGACATTACAAACACTAACACAAAGCCACAAGGAGCCTTCACTCCAGAACAATACAGCTGGCTGGCTCCCTCGTCACTCGGCCAGGGGAACAGTGCCCTGCTCGTGCCCCCAAAGAGTGCCCGCACCAAGCCCCACTAACCGGCTCCCGAATACCATTGCATTCAGCTCTCGTCTTGGGGCAGTGCTAAACTCTCACCTCCGAGTCAGCAAATACAGATTCAACGGCCACACCCGGTGCCCTGGCCAACACTTACCCGCCAATCAACAGCAAGAAAACAAATTAACTGATCATTGCTGTTTGTGGGATCTTGCTGTGCACCAATTGGCCGCCGTACTTTCCTACATTACAAGTGACTACACCTCAAAATTGCCTGCAAAGCGCTTTAGGATGTCGTGTGGTCGTGAAAGGCGTTACAGAAATGCCAATTCAATAAATCTGGTAATTTATGGGTTGGCACATTGAAAACTGCCAGATTGTCGTAAAAACCAAACTGATTCATGAACGTCCTTGAGGGAAGGGAACCTACCGTCCTTACCTGGTCCGGCCTACCTGCGACACCAGTCCCACATGATGCGGTTGACACTTAACGCTGTCAGGGCAATTAGGGATGGTCAATAAATGCTGAAGCTCGCAGAGAAGGAGAGACTTCAGTTGCCTCCATTTAACGGATCCATAAAGACGGCGCTGGGATGCCCCACTGTCGTCAACAGACAAACGTATTTGCACGTGGCCCCTTGTTTTAAGGAGGCACAACTAACGAAGTCCGATTTCAACAGAAGCAAAAGGAAACTCATGAAACTAAATCTTAATGATAGGTGCTGTAGAGATACAAGTCTAACAGATGCACTTTCACAACCACTGGACGTCCCAAAGTGCTTTACAGCCAATGAAGTACCTTGGCAGTGGTCACTGTTGTAATGGAGGAAACGCGGCAGCCAATTTGCACACAGCAAGCTCCCACAAACAGCAATACGATAATGACCAGATCACCTGTTTCTGATGATGATTGAGGGATAAATATTGCCCAGGAAAACTCCCCTGCTCTTCTTTGACGAGTGGAATGGGATATTTTACCACCACCCAAGAGGGCAGATGGTTAATATCTCATCCGAAAGGCGGCACCTCCGACAGTGCTGCACTTCCTCAGTACTGCACTGGAAGTGTCGGCCTGGATTTTACGCTCTAGTCCCTGGAGTGGGACTTGAGCCCACGACATCCCGACTGAGGCGAGAGGTTTACCCACTGAGCCATGACTGACACTGTTCTGCAAAGAGCTTTGAGACATTAACGCCAGCAGATATTATACAAACAGCAGCAAACAGGCAGGTTTCTCTGCTCACCATCATCTCTTCCTCTTGAAGTTTCCGTGCCAGTTCAGCATCTTTCCACTCCAGATCTTTGGCAGTCATCCTCGAGATCCCATGCATGGCTTCCTTCACTCCATACTCCAGTCTCGGTTTCAGCCCTGTTGGGGAGGGTTAAACTGGCCAGTGAGCAGATCATTAAAAAAAAAACACAGAACAGGCCCAGCTCCCCACCCCAAGCAACATTTTCAATGATTTGATCATCCACCCTGCAGGAGACGCTTCAGCCGAAAACACGAGCCACACCCGGTGGCCGCTGTGTGTGTCTGGACCTCCTCGGTGCTTTAGAACCCATCGTGAGACAGATTCCACTGCACCTGCGGCAACAAGCAAATGTGCCGGCTCGCGAACCAGAGACAATTTACAGCTCAGGGGGAGGCCACTCAGCCCATCGTGTCTGTGCCGGCTCTTGGCAAGACCAATCCAAAGATAACGTCACTGCTCGCTCTTTTCCCGTAGCCCTGCACGTGAAAACATTTCTCCTGAGCGGTCTCCTCACTCAGTAATCATTTTAAAATGACAACCCCTCATCACTGGATTCCCAGCCAGAGGAAATATCAAAACTGTTCACAATCAAGAACATCGATTAAATCTCCTCTCAGCCTTCTCTCGCCACTGGAAATAGACCCAGTATCTTTTGAGTTTCTTCGTAACTGCGTCATTGGCAAAGTGAGACTCGGACTTCCACTTGTGGCGATGGACATTCCCCCAGTGGCTGGGAAAGTGGGGTGGGGGGGGGTTGTCCTTTTCGGTGTTTAGCAGTCCCGCACCAAGAGACGGTGCCTGAAACCCAGGGTTTACGTTTACCCATGGTGGCACAGCCATCCACAATGGTGCACACAAAACCACGTCTCGAGATGGTGAATGGTGGGAGGTTTAATCCCGTCCTTGTGTAGGTAGTCTGATCAGGTTTGGTGTCCAAATGCTCTGCAATTTTGTTCAACAAAAAAATACTGCCTTCCAGCTCAGGAACCTGATGGGATGAAACTGTCCTTGTGTTGGCTGCAAGGGTCCTGTGTGAGAGGAGCTTGGGATAGATTAATCCAGCTTCCTGAGAATAGGGGCTTCCAGCACACAACTGAACCGAAGGTGTGGAAAAAGGAAAAATAATGTCCGACTGGTGCAAGTATGGGCACTCGTCGGAGGTCAAGATACTTTATTGGGACAGTGTAGAGGGAGCTTTACTCTGTATCTAACCCGTGCTGTACCTGCCCTGGGAGTGTTTGATGGGACAGTGTAGAGGGAGCTTTACTTTGTATCTAACCCGTGCTGTGCCTGCCCTGGGAGTGTTTGATGGGGACAGTGTAGAGGGAGCTTTACTCTGTATCTAACCCCATGCTGTACCTGTCCTGGGAGCGTTTGATGGGACAGTGTAGAGGGAGCTTTACTCTGTATCTAACCCGTGCTGTACCTGCCCTGGGAATATTTGATGGGACAGTGTAGAGGGAGCTTTACTCTGTATCTAACCCGTGCTGTACCTGCCCTGGGAGTGTTTGATGGGACAGTGTAGAGGAAGCTTTACTCTGTATCTAACCCCGTGCTGTACCTGCCCTGGGAGTGTTTGATGGGACAGTGTAGAGGGAGCTTTACTCTGTATCTAACCCGTGCTGCACCTGCCCTGGGAGTGTTTGATGGGACAGTGTAGAGGGAGCTTTACTCTGTATCTAACCCGCGCTGTACCTGCCCTGGGAGTGTTTGATGGGACAGTGTAGAGGGAGCTTTACTCTGTATCTAACCCCGTGCTGTACCTGCCCAGGGAGTGTTTGATGGGACAGTGTAGAAGGAGCTTTACTCTGTATCTAACCCCGTGCTGTACCTGCCCTGGGAGTGTTTGATGGGACAGTGTAGAGGGAGCTTTACTCTGTATCTAACTCGTGCTGTACCTGCCCTGGGAGTGTTTGATGGGACAGTGTAGAGGGAGCTTTACTCTCTATCTAACCCCATGCTGTACCTGCCCTGGGAGTGTTTGATGGGACAATGGTAACAGAATCTGTAAAATGTTCCGTTCCCAAGCACCAACATCCCCCATCTGAATAAACACAAAAAAACTTAGTTAAGATTCATTCTGCTTTTTAAAAACAATTAAGTGAACCTATTTTTCATCTAAGAGTTCGGTCCCACATCTTTACGTTGTGTTTCTATCATTGTCCAGCCAATGGGAGACAGGCATGGGAATAGAACGAAAGCAGCAACCAAGCCCCTGGAGGGATGGAGCTCGCTCAGACCAGGTGTGGTCCCAAGGAGCCTCCTGGGATACAGCACTGCGGCCGGCAAAGACCAATAGCTGCCTGCAGCTGTTTTCACATTGCTGACCTCAACGCACACTTTGCCACCCCTCCAGGGAAACACCGCGGTCCGAGAATGCAACGCCGGGGCGTTAGTTCACACGTGGATGGTCACTTTAAAAACACCAATGGTTGTGGCTTTTGAGTTGTGCAATCTTGCACAAGAGCAATTGTTCCGATGCGGTCACAGCATTAACAGGGCGACATCGAGTGGCAGCAGTCTGGACCACTTAGTGCTAGAAGCGGTTTCATAATTTAACTGCAAGGAAGACAGACTTGCATTTCTATAGCACCTTCCACAACCTCAGGACGTCCCAAAGCACTTTACAGCCAATGAAGTACTTTTAAAATGCAATCACTATTGCAATGTAGGAAACGTGGCAACCAATTTGCACACAGGAAGCTCCCACAAACAGCAATGAGATAAATGACCAGACAATCTGTGTGTTTTCTTTTATAAAGTGAGCTGATTGTGGGATATATATTGGCCAGGACACCGGGGAGAACTCCCCTGCACTACTCTCAATAATGCCGTGGGATCCTTTATGGCCAACTGAAAGGGCAGACGGGCCTCGATTTAACGTCTCATCCGAAAGACGGAACCTCCGACAGTGCAGCGCTCCCTCAGTACTGCCCCTCCGACAGTGCGGCGCTCCCTCAGTACTGCCCCTCCGACAGTGCAGCGCTCCCTCAGTACTGCCCCTCCGACAGTGCAGCGCTCCCTCAGTACTGCCCCTCCGACAGTGCAGCGCTCCCTCAGTACTGCCCCTCCGACAGTGCGGCGCTCCCTCAGTACTGCCCCTCCGACAGTGCGGCGCTCCCTCAGTACTGCCCCTCCGACAGTGCAGCGCTCCCTCAGTACTGCCCCTCCGACAGTGCAGCGCTCCCTCAGTACTGCCCCTCCGACAGTGCAGCGCTCCCTCAGTACTGCCCCTCCGACAGTGCAGCGCTCCCTCAGTACTGCCCCTCCGACAGTGCGGCGCTCCCTCAGTACTGCCCCTCCGACAGTGCGGCGCTCCCTCAGTACTGCCCCTCCGACAGTGCAGCGCTCCCTCAGTACTGCCCCTCCGACAGTGCGGCGCTCCCTCAGTACTGCCCCTCCGACAGTGCGGCACTCCCTCAGTACGCACTGAAGTGCCAATGAGATTTTATGGTCAAGTCTCTGGAGAGGGACTTGAACCCACGACCTTCTGACTCGGAGATGAGAGTGCTACGCACTGAACCACGGCTGACACTTCTACCATTGTCGACTGTTTGAATTATATCGCGGTAAAGGGGAGTGTTAAGGACGGTGCTCAGCCATTGAACTCTTCGCTCAGTATAAAATGAGCAGAAGGATCCATTTCCTGCCACTGGAGGTCTCCAGTGAGCTTCACAAAACTCAACAGCAGGGCGATGGCAGCAACTCGCACAATTAACCACTGAAGAGCTGGTCACAAAAGGTTCATCTTTGTGGCGTTTGTTTAAGTATTCATGCCTTATAGGATTGCTTGAAGGGGGCGCAAGATCACCAACAAATTACAATGGGCTTTCCCCCTCCCCAGTAAGGACACTGCAATGAACACTCGCATTTGCACCGAGCCCCTCAGAGGCAATGCATTCTAGTGTGGGGAATGACAAATCAGAAACCGATTGAGAAACGGGGAGATGGAATTGGGGCACGGGACCAAAAAAGAAAAAAGTTCAGAGAAGACATTTGAAAGCAGATGGGAGGAGGTGTGGCAGAGGGATTCAGGGTGGGAATTCGGAGAGGGGGACAGGGCAGCTGGTCACCGTCAGTGGAGAGGAGGACGGAGAATGAACAGTACACCACAACGGGTACGAGCAGGGGCACGGAGCGGAGGGAGGTCACTGAGGTCAGACGGAACAAGGTCGTGGAGGCATCTGAATGCAAGGACAAAGATTCTGAAATTGACATGGAGGAGCACAGGGAAATCAGCGAGAATTGGGGAGATGGAGTTAGACCTTTAAACAGGCAAGACCATGGGCAGCAGCATTCTGAACGAGTTGCAATTTACGCAGAGCAGAAGTCGAGGGGCTGGCTAGGAGAACACGGGGAAAGCTGAGCCTCAGAGTGATTAGGGTATAAATTAGACCCGGCAGGAGTGAGGGTAAGGGGTCGCAGTGGGCGATAAAGGCCGTCGCGATGACAGAATAGATGGAAGGGAAGAAAACGAAGTTCTAAATCAAGCAATAGTGTAGTCACTGTTGTAATGAGAGACACGCAGCAGCCAATTTGCGCACAGCAAGCTCCCACAAACAGCAATGCGTTAATGACCAGGTAATCTGTTTGTGATGTTGATTGAGGAATAAATATTGCTCAGAACTCCCCTGCTCTTCGAAATAGTGCCACAGAATCTTTTACATCCACCTGAGAGAGTGTTTAACGTCTCATCCAAAAGACGGCACCTCCGACAGTGCAGCACTCCCTCAGTCAGCCCTGGAGTGTCAGCCTAGAGTTTTGTGCTCAAGTCTCTGGAGTGGGACTTGAACCCACAACCTTCTGACTCCGAGGCGAGGGTGCTGCCCACTGAGCCACGCTGACATGCTGACGTACATAGGAGACAAAAAGGTAGCTTCAATTTGTTTAGATCGAGTTAAAGGAAACTTGAACTCATCCAAATCTTGATGTCAGGCAGACAGTCAGAGAGTCGAGTGATAGTCTTGGAATTAAAATGGACAAAGTAAGGTGAACCAGAGTGTAGCCAGCTTACATATGGAAGCTGGGGCGACAGTCAGGCGAAGAGGAAGGGACCGAGGATGGAGCCCTTGGTGCACTGGTGGTTACTGCAGAAAGGAGCAGAAAACACTGCGAGAGGGGCAAGGCAAGTCTAGGTGGAACCAGGAGAAAGCAGCGCCGCATCGACAAGACAGCAGAGCCGAGAGAGTGGAGAAAGGCAGAATGATCAACGGCATCAAAGCCGCAGAGAAGCAGTGGAAAGGACAGACATCCATGCTTCACATCATTGATGACTTTCATCAGAGTAGTCTCTGCTATAAGCAGGGCAGCAACCAGACTGCAGGGTCTCAAGGAGCGAGTGGTAGGAAAGATACAAGTGTAGCTTCAAGGCAACGTGTCCCAGCACTCTGAAAAAGGTTTAAAATAGGTTTTTCTGAGAGGGGCTGATGAGCTCTCTAATAGCATTAACAACATAAGAATTAGGAGCAGGAGTCGGCCATTCAGCCCCTCGAGCCTGCTCCGCCATTCAATAAGATCATGGCTGATCTTCTACCTCAACTTCACTTTCCTGCCCTATCCCGCTATCCCATTTGTTGTGCATTTCTTTCTCTGGCTAGTTGAGTGGACATCAAGCACCAAGGATGCCACAATATCAGCCCCCTAAACCTTGCTGGCATTAAACCAAGAATGAGCAGGTTAAAGACCATCACTCCAGTTGGATACACAGAGACTGCCTGGGATCTGCTGGTTCGAGCAAGTGAGATGGAATTCCCCAGATACGTTAAGAAACTCACAATTTCACCTCTGGGAGCTCTTGGCCTGCATTCTCCCTTGTGAGCTGACAGCCCAGATTACACCCTCCCATCCCCACCCCAAACCCCCGACCCTCACTCTCCCTATCCATTTTAACAGAGCAGGAAAATTGTAGGGTGGCAACTGCATGCAGGATTTGCCCTGGGGTCATGGGTCCTGCCAAATTGTTTACTGCTGGCCTGAGGAATGGACAAAGAGCTAGTTATTGCCCTTTTAGTTTCTTACATCACGACAGTGACTACACTTCCGAAATGCCAAGGGGGTGCTGAAAACACTCGTCGGGCTCGGCTACTTCAGGAGTTTGCACCACGCTGGCGACCAATTTCACTCTGCTACTCTGCCAACTGACCGGATTTTCAGCCAGAAGCGAGCCTTTCTCCCCACACCAATCTCTGCCCATCGGTCCCGGAGACCAACCCCAATACAGCGCTAGCCACAGTTTTACCAAAAGCAGTTTAACCTCACCACACGTGCCGTCAGACAGGGTGTCCAACCACTGGCTGCACTTATAGGAAGTCACCTTCCTTCATCAAAGTTGTCCTCGCCATTCATTCTAGAGCACAAGGGCTGGAGACAACGGAGGGGAATTTCGCAGATTCTGAACCGATATTTAAACAAAAATGAAAGTCGCTACCTTGTTCCTGGCAGTGGCTGCCCCCGCCCCGCGGGTCAGGTGACCGTGAACGTGCTGCGCGGTGCCGTTCCATCCTCGTCCTATCGTCTTCTCCGTGTTCGCGCTCTCTTTCCAGGAGCTCCTCGGGATCGAGGGCGCAAGCCCCAAGGGTTTCGGGGCTACGGTCACGTAGCTCTCCTGCCACGCGCTTCTGGCGATGAGCGTCACGCTCAGACGAGTCGCGACACTTATCCCTAACGTCAAAGACCTTGGGCCGAGCGCCCTTACTGTAGTAGCTGGAGGCGGCCTCGGAGGTGGAGTGCAGGACAGGCGGGGGAGGTCTCTGTGGCGCCTCCTTCTTGGGAGGGCGGCTCTCATGCTTCCTCCTGCCAGTGTCCAGATAATTGTCGTCCCACTCAGTTTCTAAATAACGGAACTTCTTGTTGGAACCGTGCGTTGCTGGCTCCGTGGCCCCGTCGTCGGCTCGAGATTTGGAGCTGGGTTCTGCTGCAGCACCTTTCAGCTGACTGTCCCTTTGGTACCTTAAATCTCTGTCACTATGGGAGCCACTTCCAAGCCTGTTGTTTCTATCGTGTTTGTGCACCCTGCTTTTCACATGGTCTGAGGTGCACGTGGACACAACAGGATACGAAAACCGGTTAGTAAATGTTAGACACAAAATAAAACAAGGGTGAAACATTAACGGAGCGACTGAATGTTAAAACAGAAACCTGCAGGACACACTCACAGAAAGCCATGCGGGTAAATGATCGGATCCCTTTAAAAGTGCCTACTTTTCATTTCCCCTCCAATCATCCAAATCTTGGCGCTAATTTTGGAAACGTATGGGTCATACACAGCACTGCACTGGCAGTTGGGTGGATTAAGCCCCACATTAGACATGGAACTGTACCGAACGTACAAAGCAGCACGTAGGCTTGGTCAGGAACAGCCTGGTACACAAAGCTGTGGTCACAGTTCGTAGACGGTTAAGTCAGAGGGAGCAAACTAACTGGGCTAGCCGATAGGTGGTCAAGGCCGACAGCTCTAGTTAAATATTTCAAGAGTGGATCCTTGAGAGGACTGCACCTGATGGCAATCCACTATACACTTGGATAAGGGGCACAGGAACAGGAGGAGGCCATTTAGCCCCTCAACCCTGTTTCACCATTCAATGGGATCATGACTGATCTGTATCCTAACTCCATCCACCTGCCTTGGCTCAATATCCTTTTATACCCTTGTCTAGCAAAAAAAAAATCAATCATTCTTAAATTTAAAATTAATTGAGCTAGCATCTACTGGTTTTAGTGGGACAGAGTTCCACACATCTACCACCCTGTGTGAAGAAGTGTTTCCTAACTTCTCTCCTGAATGGTCTGGCTCTGATTCTAAGGTTCTGTCCCCCTGCCCGAGACTCCCCCACCAGTGGAAGAAGTTTCTCTCCAGCCACCCGATCAATTCCTTTCAAAATTCTAATAACCCCAATCAAATCGCCCCTTAACCTTCTATATTCCAGGGAATACAAGCTTAGTTTCTGTAATCTCTCCTCATAATCTAACCCTTGGAGCCCTGGTGACATTCTGGTGAATCTGCGCTGCTCTCCTTCCAAGGATAGGGTGACTGAACAACTCGAAAATTTTCAGCTGATCAGAGAGAGCCTGCATGGTTTGTGAAAGGCAGGTCCTGCCTGACAAACCTGACTGAATTTTTTGAAGTGGTGACTAAAGTATTGGACAGGGGAATGTCTAGGAATGTTATTTATATGGACTTCCAGAAGGCATTTGATAAAGTCCCACATAAGAGACTGTTAACTAAGGTAGAAGCCCATGGAATTGAGGGCAAATTATTGACCTGGTTAGGAAATTGGCTGAGCGGCAGGAGACAGGCAGTAGGGATAATGGGCAGGTACTCGAATTGGCAGGTGGTGACTAGTGGTGTCCCTCAGGGATCTGTGTTGGGGCCTCAACTATTCACAGTATTTATCAACTTAGATGAGGGCATAGAAAGTGGACATCAAATTTGCCGATGACACAAAGATAGGCAGCATTGTAGGCAGTGTAGATGAAAGCATAAAATTACAAAGGGACATCGATTGATTAAGTGAATGGGCAAAACTGTGGCAAATGGATTTCAATGTAAGCAAATGTGAGGTCATCCACTTTGGACCTAAAAAGGATTGAACAGGGTACTTTATAAATGGTGAAAAGCTACAAACAGTGGAGGTCCAAAGAGACTTGGGGGTCCAGGTACCCCATAGATCATTAAAATGTCATGAACAGGTACAGAAAATAATCAAAAGGGCTAATGGAATGCTGGCCTTTATATCGAGAGGACTAGAATACAAGGGGGTAGAAGTTATGCTGCAGCTGTACAAAACCCTGGTTAGACCACACCTGGAGCACTGGGAGCAGTTCAGGGCACCACACCTTAGGAAGGATATATTGGCCTTGGAGGGAGTGCAGCGCAGGTTTACCAGAATGATACCCAGACTTCAAGGGTTAAGTTACGAGGAGAGATTAGACAAACTAGCGTTGTATTCCCTCAAATTTAGAAGGTTAAGGGGTGATTGGATCAAAGTTTTAAAGGTATTAAGGGGAACAGATAGGGTAGAGAGAGAGAGAGAGAGAAACTATTTCCGATGGTTGGGGATTCAAGGACTAGGGGGGCAGAGTCTAAAAATTAGAGCCAGACCTTTCAGGAGTGAAATTAGGAAACACTTCTACACACAAAGGGCGGTAGAAGTTTGGCACTCTCTTCCGCAAACAGCAATTGATGCTAGATCAGTTGTTAATTTTAAATCGGAGATTGATAGCTTTCTGTTAACCAAAGGTATTAAGGGATATGGGGCAAAGACTGGTATATGGAGATAGGTGGCAGATCAGCCATGATCTCATCGAATGGCGGAACAGGCTCGAGGGGCTGAATGGCCTCCTTCTGTTCCTACATTCAAGGCCAATATATCCTTTCTGCAGTGCGGTGCCCAGACTGTACACAGTGCTCCAGATGTGGTCTAACCAGGGCTTTGTCTCGCTGTAGCAAAACTTCCTTCCCTTTATACTCTATACCAACATTCCATTAGCCATTATTTTTTGTACCTGGCCACTACATTTTAGTGATCTGTGTACAGGAATCAGGAATAGTAAATTAAGTGGAAGGAGACTCTGCAGCTGTGTCACACGATAGAATCCAGGATCGGGAATCCAGGATCAATTTCCCACTCCTGAGCTCTGGGGTCAATTGCCCTGCCCCGGCTGTTATCAGCTAACTCAGCTCTGAGCAAGAATCAAACCGAGGAACTTTCCTTTCCTGCCCTGTCTGACCCTGGGCATTTACTATCTGGGGAGGGCTGGATGAACAATTGTGTAACTGTCTCAGGTTTACTCGCATGCGGATTCCTCGCTGAGAACGGCCAGCTTTGGGTGCGCTGCACAGACAGGGAACGGCCAACAGCGGGTGGTGGGGCTGCAGCAGCACAAGCCAGCAAACGACACGCCATTAACAGAAACAAGAGATGAAGTCAAATTCAACACTGCAGGAAAGGAAAGACACAAAGCAGGATAGAAACGACAAATCAGGAAGAGCGCAGGCTGGTCGGTGTAGCTGACAGGACAGAAGAATTGCGGTATCAAGCCTTTTCCGGAAGCTTCCAATCATCGTGATCTTCGGAAAACTCAACATGCAGTTTGTGTTGAACTGAGCAGCCGTGATTTTCTCAGAACGACAATCATTTGCTGATTTCCACCGTAGACCCATCACCAAGCACGCATCACCGCCACAAACCACCAACACCAGACCAGGAGTTCCACAGGCCCGCCATCCAACCAGCGCGCTCGGAGCCACGAGCCAGCCGCTCACCCACAGTGCGACCATCACATACCTCACTGAACAAGCCCAGCACCAGCTGCTGGTTTCCATGACGAGGCCGACCACCATGAATTCACCCTGAGACATTGCGCTGTTTGAACTAATCCAGCTTACACTTTTCTCCTCGTTCCCTTCTACAGCTACTTGTAAATGGGCCTTTCCATTTCCAATTCCGATCAATTCTCTCCGAAAACAAACCACAATCTTGGATTACCAGAGTGGATCCCATAGCTGGATCCGCAGGAAGCTCCAATTCAGCAAGTTGAAGATGTTCTAGTGGGTTGAATTAACCTTTCCCTTTAGCGTAGTGTTTCACCCACCATAGTAATGCCCACCACTCCTTTTTATATGAATCACCAGTGCGTTTTGCAGCATTACCTCCATTTTCTTCGAAGACAGCATCATACGGTTCACGACCTATCACCTCCTGATGATGTTTCCGTCTTAGCTTCTCTTCCTTCTCTTGGAGTTTACGAGCAATGGCCTACATGAAGATATTTAGAAAGAGACATAACAACATAAGAATTAGGAGCAGGAGTCGGCCATTCAGCCCCTCGAGCCTGCTCCGCCATTCAATAAGATCATGGCTGATCTTCTACCTCAACTCCACCTTCTCGCACTATCCCCATATCCCTTAATTCCCCAAAATTTATCGACCTGTCTTGAATATACTCAACGACTGAGCCTCCACAGCCCTCTGGAGTAGAGAATTCCAAAGATTCACCATCTTCTGAGTGAAGAAATTTCTCCTCATCTCAGTCTTAAATGGCCGACCCCTTATTCTGAGACTGTGACCCCGTGTTCTAGACACCCCAACCAGGGGAAACATTTTCTCAACATTAACCCGGTCGAGCCCCTTAAGAATTTTGTATGTTTCAATTAGATCGCCTCTCATTCTTCTAAACTCTAGAGAATATAGGCCTAGTCTACTCAATCTCTCCTCATAGGACAATCTCCCCATCCCAGGAACCAGTCTGGTGAACCTTCGTTGCACTCCCTCTATGGCAAGTATATCCTTCCTTAGGTAAGGAGACCAAAACTGTACACAATACTCCAGGTGTGGTCTCACCAGGGCCCTATATAATTGTAGTAAGACTTCTTTACTCTTATACTGTAATCCCTTTGTAATAAAGGCCAACACACCATTTGCTTTCCTAATTGCTTGCTGTACCTGCATGTTAACTTTCAGTGATTCGTGTACAAGGACACCCAGGTCCCTCTGAACACCAACATTTCCCAGTCTCTCACCATTTAAAAAATACTCTGCTTTTTTGTTTTTCCTACCAAAGTGGATAACTTCACACCTCCCCACATTGTATTCCATTTGCCATGTTCTTGCCCAGTCAACCTGTTTATATCTCTCTGCAGCCTCTCTGCGTCCTCCTCACAGATTACTTTCCCACCTAACTTTGTATCAGCAGCAAACTTGGATACATTACACTCAGTCCCTTCATCCAAGTCATTGATGTAGATTGTGAATAGCTGAGGCCCAAGCACAGGTCCTTGCGGCACCCCACTAGTTACAGCCTGCCAACCGAAAAAGTCCCGTTTATTCCTACTCTCTGTTTTCTGTCCGTTAACCAATCCTCAATCCATGCTAATATATTACCCCCAATCCCATGAGTCCTAGTGTAATAACCTCTTGTGTGGCACCTTAGCAAATGCTTTTTGAAAATCCAAATACACCACATCCACTGATTCCCCCTTATCCATCCTACTTGTTACATCGTCAAAAAACTCTAACAGATTTGTCAAACACGATTTCCTTTTCATAAAACCATGTTGACTCTGCCTAATCATCTCATGATTTTCTAAGTGCCCCGTTACCATGTCCCTAATACAGGAAACTTTCGTTTGAACAGAGGTTAAATCTCCAGAATGCTCTATCCACCGGCAAAATTCAGGAGTCGGTTCAGATAACTTTTTTTACTTTTCGTTGCTCAGAAGCTCCGTATACGCTGCTTACTCCGGCAGTGTTGATCGACCGGCACCAGCTCGGTCCCGTCAGTGCCGGATACCAGAAAGTTTCCTGTAATAGATTCTAGCATTTTGCCTGTTGCTGATGTCAGGCTAACTGGCCTATAGTTCCCCGTTTTTTCTCTTCCTCCTTTCGTTAATAGCGGGGTTATGTTTGCTACCTTCCAATCCTTGGGCACTGTTGTAGAATCTAGGGAATTCTGGGAGATTAATCCCAGTGCATCCACTATCTCTGCAGCTACCTCTTTTAAACCCTAGGATGCAGGTCGTCGGGTCCGGGGGATTTGTCGCCCCTTAGTCCCATTAATTTCTCCAGTACTATGTCTTTACTTATACTGATTTCTTGAAGTTACTCATTCTCTCTAGACCCTTGGTTCTGTTATTTCTGGAATGTTTTCTGTGTCTTCTACCGTGCAGACAGATAAAGTATTTGTTTAATGTATCTGCCATTTCCTAATTTCGCCTGTCTCTGCCTCTAATGGGTCCACATTTACTTTCACTAATCTCTTTCTATTTACATGCTTGTAGAAACGTTTACGATCTGTTTTTATGTCTCTTGCTAATTTACTCTCATTCTTTTTTCTCTTTCCTTATCTACTTTTTGGTCCTCCTTTGCTGAAATTCTAAAATGCTCCCAATCCTCAGGCTTACTACTCCTTTTGGCAACATTAAAAGCCTCTACCATTGATCTAATACTATCTTTAGCTTCTCGTTAGCCACGGTTGGACCACTTTTCCTGTGGAGTTTGTGCCTAAAAGGAATGTATATTTGTTGTAAATTACGTATTAATTCTTTAAAGGCTAGCCATTGCTTCTCTACCGTCATACCCTTTAATCTACCTTAGCCAACTCGCCCCTCATACCTACATAGTTTGCTTTGTTTAGATTTAAGACCCTAGTTTCAGACTTAATTAAATCACTTTCTAACTCAATGGCCTGTATTTTCCAACCCCCACGGGCGTGTACACTCCCGTAGGGGCCTCTCAAGTGCCGGGATGTGCTGAAAACCGGCACTTCCGTTCTGTCAAGAATCCTCGACAGATCATCCGCCTGCCCGGGAGAAGGACCTCTGTGGATGGAGAATTCCGCTTTCTGCACAACCTCTGCCCGCTGAAAACCTTTAAAAATCTTATGCCTGGTAAAAGCAGGTCTGTTTTTACCAGCAAGAGTTTAAAAATGTAAAACAATGTTTTTCCCCCAATTTATAATTAAAAAAAATACTTTAAAAAAAGGCAAGTTTATTTTTAGCCCTGTAAAAAAACTAATTAATTTTTTCAAAAAATAAATTTGTTTAAAATATTTAATTTAATGCAACTTTAATTATAAATACGTGATTTTTAAAAAATGTATTTAATGTTGGAGTGTGTTTTTTTGAGTGATCCCCATTCATACTTTGGACAGGTCTACGCAGAGAGACCGGTCAAAAGTGTGAAGGGGGATTCCCTTCTTTGATTGGTTCCCCATAGCCCACGTGATCCCAGGGGCGTTTGCGAACCGCCTGCGCCCCTGGGATACCTTGGCCTCTGCACGCACGGACCAGGAGAGGCCCAGGATTGGAAGTGTCGGGACCTACAGAGCCAGCAGGTAACTTCGTAGATTTTTCCCAATCGGAGGCATCAGCATGCAGGAAGCCTCCGATTGGAAAATCCGGCCCAATATAAAATTCCATCATATTATGGTCACTCTTCCCTAAAAGCCCCTTTACTACAAGGTTATTAATTAACCCTTTCTCATTGCACAATACGAGATCTAAAATAGCCTGTTCCCGAGTTGGTTCCTCACATACTGATCTAGAAAACTAACTTGTATACATTCTATGAATTCGTCCTCCACACTATTACTGCAAATTTGGTTTGCCCAGTCTATATGTAGATTAAAGCCCATGATTACTGTATTACCCTTGTTACATGTGCCTCTAATTTCCTGATTTATACTCTGACCTACATTACAACTACTGTTTGGGGGCCTATAAACAACTCCCACCAATGTTTTCTGCCCCTTGAAGTTTCTTGGTTCCACCCAAACTGATTCTACTTCTTGATTTTCCAAGACACTTGAAACCATACTGAATGAAGGAAACGTCCCATCGTACAAAACAAAAATGCTAGCTTGTGCCTTCGCCACTCACCCCACCACCGCCCCCCACACCCCTACCCCATGGAGATCAGGAAAGTCCAGATCCGGATAGCACAGAGTTGGTATCTCAGCTAACCTGGTAGTTGGACCATAACTGGCCTCAGTGCCTGGACTGGAGCAGCCCAGCGACCCATGCTAAACAGTGTGTATACATGGGCGAGGACAGGATCGTGTTCCCCTGATCTGGCCCTTACTCATGAGTAGCCTGCCTGTCGAGGATTAAACACCGGCACTGCCCACTTGGACAAGGAAGCTGAAGATGCCCAGCATAAAAGGAACTGAACCCCAGCAAAGAATCTCAGTGGGTCAATGCACTGTGTGGGATGGTGCTGAGCCACACACAGAAGGAATGCCACAGCTTCAATAATGAACGAAAGAATGAAGGGTATTAAGGGATAAGGGGCAAAGGCGGGTATATGGAGTTAGGTCACAGATCAGCCATGATCTGATTGAATGGCGGAACAGGCTCGAGGAGCTGAATGGTGTTCCTATGTTCCTAAAAATAAAAAAATAAAATAAAAGCAACACTCACATCCCGAGCAGGAAATAAGAGTATGTGTTTGGATGTTGGGCTTGGACAGGATTAGGCTTGACTGTGATATTTCCCAGGGTTGAACAATCGGACTGTCCAGACGCTGATGAAAATCGCCCCCTGGAGTGAGGTGCCGGAAGGCGAGTGATACCTGTGGACCCATACATTCAGCTCAAACCAGTGCCGCCAGGAGGGAGGGGAGAATATTGAAGCGGTAGAGGTCTACAAGGACATCAGTATAATCCACCTGCCTGCTGCAGCTGATAATAAAGCCTCAGTGAAGCCCAGAAGACGACTCCTGGTCAAACTATCCTCCAACATTTGCACCACCCGTAGACTTAATTAATACAGAAGCAGCAAAATCACTTCACAAAACCCCTTAAATAAATCACTTAAAACGTAATGTTAAATTGCAAAAAACTGTAATTATATCCCCGACGTTCTGCCAGGCATCTTTGCTTCCGACACTTGTAGTACCAGGGAAAAGAAACCCATCATTTCCAATGTTCTCCTAATGTGTTGCTAGGCAACTGAGCATTAAAGTAATAACGGGGTATTTACACAGCATGCTGAGAAGTAAATGTTTGGACCTTTTTTTTTAATTAAGGGGAAGGACTGCTCGCAGGGGTGTGAACAGATGGAGTACGGAGGAGGGTTTCTCCGGATATTTATAAATTACAGGCTGCGTACTGCACAGCGCTTCACTGAGCTTCCTCGAAGAAGCATTCGACGCTGCGAGACAAACGGAAAATGCCAGCAGCAGCCAGCAAGTGCTGCCTTCTTTCCGACCACTTCGAGCAGCTCTGGCAACCCCCCCCCCTCAAAGGGCTGACTGAGCAGCTGAGCCAAGCAGACCACAACCATCTCTGGTCAGGTTCCCCAGAGCGGGAGTGCTACTTTTTGGCCACAGCACTCTGGGTTATGGGTCATGCAAAAGGACCAAGGATAGAGCCATCACAGGTCAGACGAGTCCCAAGAGACGTGAAGACAGTCCGTCTGAAGAATGGGAGGAAACTAGATTTTCATTGCCCTACTGAATGACATGGAGAGGATCACCATGCAGTTACTGCACTGAGGCAGGACGAGAGGTTGTGAACAGTCTGAGCAGAACATAAGTAGGAGGAGCAGGAGTAGGCCATACGGCCCCTCGGGCCTGCTCCGTCATTCAATAGGATCATGGCTGATCCAAATCTAGACTCACGTCCATTTCCCTGCCCTCTCCCCGTAACCCTTAATTCCCTTGTCTGCTAGGAAACTGTCTATCTCCGTTTTAAATGTATTTAATGTTGCAGCTTCCACAGCTCTCTGGGGTAGCAAATTCCATAGATTTACTACCCTCTGAGTGAAGAAGTTTCTCCTCATCTCAGTTTTGAAAGGGCAGCCCCTTATTCTAAGATTATGCCCCCTAGTTCTAGTCTCACCCATCAGCGGAAACATCCTCACCGCATCCACCCGAACAAGCCCCCTCACAATCTTATATGTTTCGATAAGATCGCCTCTCATTCTTCTGAACTCCAATGAGTAGAGGCCCAACCTACTCAACCTTTCCTCATACGTCAACTCCCTCATCTCCGGAATCAACCGAGTGAACCTTCTCTGAACCGCCTCGAGAGCAAGTATATCTTTTCTTAAATATGGAAACCAAAACTGCATGCAGTATTCCAGGTGTGGCCTCACCAGAGTGCAGCCAGCAGCAAGAGCGGATACAATGGACAATAAATGGATGCGGTCATTGCTCCGAAGATGGGAGAGATCACAGAGCCATGGAGATCACAAGAATTAATTGAATGAGAGAGTAAGAGAGCTACAGCGAGAGCTACAGCAGATAGAGCAAGTTAGGAGGGACCAGCGGTCAGAATTTCTACCTATTGACTATGAATAGGTTGCCCTAGGCTTGAGGTACTGGAAGGCTAGAATAGTTTCCATTAAAGCTCTGCTACCTTGCTTTGGAAAATCCAGATGGGATAAAGACGGCTGCCATCCTCCCCAAGTTGATCAGCTATCATGGAGACAGGCTGGATTATCAACAGCTGACATCAATGCAGAATTCTCCTTTCTATTAAGTACCCTCGATAACAAATGGAAAGAACCTACAATCAGATGCCTTGATGCAAATGTGGAAGTGCACGCCTGAAGTGTGTAGGTTTGCACGCCAATGCCAGGAATAACCTGAGCACAGTAACTAGATAGACTGACTTCTACTTGTACCTTCAAAAACATTTGTTCAGCCTCCAAGTTGAAGGTGAGATGAAGTGATCACAGTACAAAACAAGGGAAATTCCATTCACTGGTTATATACTTGAAAAGGAACAATTGGCAGGGCACTGGGGAAAGAGCAGGGGGTGTGGGACTAATTGGAGAGCTCTTGCAAAGAGCCAGCACAGGCACGATGGGCCCAATGGCCTCCTTCTATGCTGTGTCATTCTATGATCAGAAAATGTGGAGCATTCTTCAGAGAGATGGCAAAATGATGACAATTATTTCCTGATGGCTTGGTTGTTAAATGCACTGCCTAATAACTAACTGAGCAATACAAGCCAGGATGGGCGCTGGTGTATCCAAGGTTGAGCATAGTGTGGCTGTAGGGGTAGCACTGGCCGCAGCTCCCTGGGCTAGCGGCAGGAAAACCAGAGAGTGGTTATCGGTTACTAACCAGTAATTCTCGCTAAAGGTTTAAGTGGATATTGGGTAAGAAACAAGACCAGGCTCAGGTGTGATGCCCACTGATGCTCACTGTCCAGGCTTTAAACATGAACAGCCACTTGGACAGGGTACTGGAAGGCTTAACATCTGGAAATAGATGGAAGTTACAACACGGAAACAGGCTGTCCGGCCCGAGCGGCTGGTGTTGGCGTTTACCCTCCATGGTCCAAATCATGTTTACCCGCCCTGTTCTGAGACTTGACCCACCAGCACATTCAGAAGAGGGATGGGGGAAGAGAGAGAAGCAAAGCCAGCCAATTAGTGAGTGAAGGAGTTAATCTGAAGGATAGTCTGACTGAGCGCAGTATTAATTGTGACTGTGCGTGTGTGTCAATTCCCGAAAGTGCAATCATTTATACCCAACACACTCGGAATGGCACACTGCAGCAGATTACAGCATGCAATATAAGAGAAGAGTATGCTCGGCTTATAAACAGCAATAGACCAAGTGGATTTGAACCATGAATCACCACTCCAAGTCATCCGTCATTTACAATCGCACGCAAAATCAATCACGGGTTTGCATTCCAATCTAGGGCTGAAAACTGGGAGAATATTTAGCTTTATGAAAAGCAAAAAACATACCAAGTTAAAGAGACTTTAGCAGGAAGACAGAGGCTAATTCAGTGTGAATTTTATACAGCTGGTTCAAAAATTCACCACCTCCCTCGTTCTATTTCATTTTATACATCTTCCCGTGCTCCACTGCATTTTACACAGCCTTCGAGAACATTGCTGGAGCAAAGCGGAACTAATCTCAGTGCCCTGCTCTCTCCCCGTCGCGCTGCTCGGGCCGCAGAATACTGGAGGATGGGAAAGTGACGGCCGCTCCACGGATTCCTACCTCGTCCTTCTCCTCCTGGCGTCGCCTTTTCTCGTTTTCCAGGGCCAGCTCATCCTGAATCACCTTTGCCATCTGGTTGTCGCGACGCTCCCTGCAACACAACAAGAATTGGAGGTGAAATAACAGAGAATGGTGGAGACACTCAGCAGGCCAGGCAGCATCCGTGGAGAGAGAAACAGAGTCAATGTTTCCGGTCTGGGACCCTTCTTCAGTCCCAGACCCGAAACGTTAACGCCGTTTCTCTCTCCACCGATGCTGCCTGGCCTGCTGGGTATTTCCAGCATTTTCTGTTGTTATTTCAGATTTCCAGCATCCGCAGCATTTTGCTAATGACATGAATCAGTCATTCATGAAAGAAAGACTTATGAAATAATACTGAGCGGCCGACGGGTGGCGCTGTCCAGGGCGAGTATAACTACTCGGGCACGGGCCCAGCTTGCGCAGGACATTCTTAACAGGAACTAGTGAAGGACATAACTAGACCTCCATGTTGTAAAACAGTTGATTAAAGCTTTGTTTAACGCTTAGACCAAGTGCCTAGTAGTTTTCTTACGTCAGCTATCGTATAAGCATTGGAGGTGGCTGGGCAAGAGAAAAATCGAGGCAAAACTCAGCGAACGACGGCACACAATCATACTCCAGGGCAAATCCCATCAGAACTGCTGCAGCTTCATAAAGCAGGACGCCAGAACAAATTGGGTCTTTTAGTGGAGAGCTGGTCTTTTAAAAGGTTCTCTGTCCCCACAGGGAGCCCAATGAAGCGCGGTTAAAAGGTTGTTTGATATGCAACGAGGTTGCTGAAACACTCTTCCACACACTCTCCCGAGCCCTCAATGCCCATCTGTAGGAATCCTGCACATCTCACCCCCAGCCTTTTGACTTCCTGATCACACTATTCCCCCTGCTGTCGTGTGCATCAGATGTGTATATAAAGTTTATTAAAATATTTTGTACATTTGTTAATTTTGTCCTGCGAAATAAAGATATCAGCACATTTAGGAATGGGAAAGGGTAATTAGACCCAACAACCCATAACCTTCCCGCAGCAGACTCACGTTTAATTGCTCGACCCCATTTATAACGTCTGCTTCTACGCCCTTGCCTGGTAATTTATTCTACAACTTCATTACCCTTTGATCGACTTCCCTTCCTATTAACTTCATTTACAACTCGTGTCCCATGGGGTTTGAATCTTTCGCCTTCCTTCTCAAGGGCAAGCAGGGATGGGCAATAAATGCTGGTCTTGCCAGCAACACCCACATGCCAAGAACAAATATTTTTTTAAATGCTTCCTGTGATTAGGTGGCCAAAACTGCACACAGTGCTCCCTTGCACAGCAACCTTTCATAAGAACGTAAGAATTAGGAGCAGGAGTCGGCCATACGGCCCCTTGAGCCTGCTCCACCATTCAATAAGATCCTGGCTGATCGCTGACCTCAGCTCCACTTTCCTGCACTATCCCCTAGAGTCCAAAACTCTATCGATCTCAGCCTTGAATATATTCAACGATTCATCGGCTGCAGCCCTCCGGGGTAGAGAATTCCAAAGATTCATGATCCCTCGGAGTGAAGAAATTCCTCCTCATCTCAGTCTTAAATGGCCGACTCCTTATTCTGAGACTATGACCCCTGGTTCTAGACTCTGCAGCCAGAGGAAACAACCTCTCCGCATCTAACTTGTCAATCCCCCTTCAGAATCTCCACTTTATGAACCCAATTGGGTTAAAGAAAGGTTAAAGATCCGCCCCGACACTGCCTCAACAAAATGCCTGAACCCCAACCTCAAAGATGTTCTCCTCCCTCGCCCCAAAATACATCAGTGTAACTTCGTCAATTTCCCACACCAGCCGGGATCCTGTGACTACGATGAATACAAATACAATTATCTCCTTGATTAGTCTCTGTTGCCCTGAATGCTTCTGTAAGTTCAGTAACTCAGAACAGGGAGCAGGGAATATTAACTGGGATAGTCAGAGTGTGAAAGGCTTAGAGGGTGCGGAATTCTTAGTGCATCCAGGAGAGCTTTCTGAGCCAGCATGTAGAAAGTCCTACAAGAGAGGGGGCGGTACTGGACTTAATTCTAGGGAATGTAGCCGGGCAAGTGGTAGATGAGTCAGTAGGAGAGCATTTTGGTAACAGTGACCATAATTTGGTGAGATTTAAGGTAGTCATGGAAAAGGACAAAGATGGACCGGAAATGAGAGCGGAGAAAGAGGGAGGTGGTTGCGAGGGTGGGGGAGATTCTACCTCCCTCAACATTCCCATTCTCCTACAATCTACAGGCTTTCAAAATCCAAACTCAGCATTACCTAAACATCTTCTGCTCGCTCTCAATCTTTCCAACCTTGGTGGTTCCTGCCTTAACCATTCAGCTAGATTTTACAACTTATAAAACATTCCAGTGCTTACATCTCTCGCTGGTGTTTCTGAAGGCGGACCTGGGCTTTCTTATTCTCCTCCTCTTGCAGCTTCTTGGCCACTTGCAGGTCATGCTGAACCAAACGGTTTCTTTGTACATTGGATGCCAAGTGATGCTCGACTAGGAGAGAGTGGCACAAAGTGCGTTAAACTTGCAGCGTGCTCCCATGCACCATTCTGCACGTGTACTTTTAAAAATAAATGATATTCAATTTCAGAACCTCACAAGCAAGTCTTAGCCGTGGCTCAGTGGGCAGCACTCTCGCCTTGGAGTCAGAAGGTCATGGGTTCAAGTCCCATCCAGTGGCTTGAGCCCATAATCCAGGCTGGCACTCCAGTGCAGTGCTGAGGGAGCGCCACACTGTCGGAGGGGCAGTACTGAGGGAGTGCTGCGCTGTCGGAGGGGCAGTGCTGAGGGAGCGCCACACTGTCGGAGGGGCAGTACTGAGGGAGTGCTGCGCTGTCGGAGGGGCAGTGCTGAGGGAGCGCCACACTGTCGGAGGGGCAGTACTGAGGGAGTGCTGCGCTGTCGGAGGGGCAGTGCTGAGGGAGCGCCGCGCTGTCGGAGGGGCAGTGCTGAGGGAACGCTGCGCTGTCAGAGGGGCAATACTGAGGGAACGCTGCGCTGTCAGAGGGGCAGTACTGAGGGAGTGCTGCACGGTCGGAGGGGCAGTACTGAGGGAGCGCTGCACTGTCAGAAGGGCAGTATTGAGGGAGTGCTGCGCTGTCGGAGGGGCAGTGCTGAGGGAGCGCTGCACGGTCGGAGGGGCAGTACTGAGGGAGCGCTGCACTGTCGGAGGGGCAGTACTGAGGGAGCGCTGCACTGTCGGAGGGGCAGTACTGAGGGAGCGCTGCACTGTCAGAGGTGTCGTCTTTTGCCCTCTCAGGTGGACATAAAAAAATCTCACGGTTGTCTCTTTTCTTTCATGGCATTGTTCGAAGAGCAGTTCTCCTGGTGCCCTGACTAACATTTATCCTTTAACCAACATGACAAAGGAAGATTATCTGATCCTTTATCGCACTGCTGTTTGTGAAATTGGCTACCACATTTCCCGACATTACAACAGTGATTACACTTCAGAAGTACTTCATTGATTGTGAAGCACTTAAGGACATTCCGAGGTCGTTAGAAAAAGGAAAGCAAGATCTTGAGCTTCCATAGCTGCTTTGCTATCTCAGGATGTCCCAAAGCACTTTGCACCCAATGAAATACTTCCTTAAATGGAGTCACCGTGGTTATGTCGGCAAATGCAGCAGGCAATCTGCACATAGCAAGACCCCACAAACAGCACAAGATAAAGATCCAGATCATCTCTTTTAGTGATGTTGGTCGAGAAATGAATATTGGACAGGACACCCGAAGAACTCCCTGCTCTTCTTCAGCTTAACATCTCATCCGAATGACGGCACCTCCGCCAGTGCAGCTTTCCTTCAGCACTGCATGGGAGTGGCAGCATAGACTACGTGTTTACGTATCTGGAGTGCAGCTTGAACCTTCTGACTCAGTGACGAGAGTGCCAGCGATAGCACAAAAGGTCATTCCAAGCATTCACATGAAAAACATCCTGACATTTTCCTTCGACAAGTTTTATAGCGGTGATCCTTGCCGTTTTTACAGAACATTCCTTGATGCCGTGCTCTGGATTTATCTTCACTCTATTATATACCTCGATACAAGTTTCCCTCCCACTCACTTCTGAAGAGCCCAGGTGTCGTGGTTATGTTATTGGATTTGTAATCCAGAGACCTGGGCCAATAATCCAGAGAACGGGAGTTCAAACCCCACCAGGGCAGGTTGAGGAGTTGAATTCCGTTTTTATAAAAATCTGGAAATAAAAAGCCCGAGTCAGTAAGAGTGGCCATGAAGCTGTTGGAGTGTCGAAAAAATCCAACGGGTTCACTAATGTCCATTAGGGAAGGAAACCTGCCGCCCTCACCCAGTCTGGGCCTGTATGTGACTCCAGTCCCACACCAGCGTGGCTGAACCTTAACTGCACCCTGAAGGGGGTTGGGCAATAAATGCCGGCCTTGCCAGTGAATAAAATAATTCTTTGCGCTGGCACTACGGCGCACGGCTTTCTCTGCACCACCGCCAGGATTTAAATGCAGGATACTTCGTTTTAATGAGGCTGCAAAGCAAGTTTAACCAACAATTAAGTCTGAAAGTTCCAGAAGGAATCAGGGCGTGAGATCACACAAATGAACCAAGAGATTGCTCGAGTGAGCACGGCCACAGGGAACAGGCCAGTGCGAGTGTAAGCAGCCCACTTTCAGTTGTCAGAAAGCAGCAAGTGAGGGAAAGGTTAAGGGAGATCATCAAAAGGTACAAAGAGATGGGTTTTAAGGAAGCGTTTGAAGGAGGAGGGACCAAAGCAAAGAGGTTGATAAATTGGAGGTTTGCGACTTGTACATGAAGCCGGGGCAGAGTCACAATGTCCGAAACTTCACAAAATAATTACTGCTGGCAAACAAAAATGTACAGGATCAGGAAAACCACAGAGTTCATGAGGGCAAGCTCAAGATTACATCATACACAACTCCAGTCTCTCCTCTCTCTCAATCACTGCTCCCATTAACGATCCATCCAACGGTGTGTGCAAGGTTTCTTTAAACTGTGGGCTGCCCAGTTGGGCTCATCGGTTTCCAGCTGTTTCGAGGGCCTTACTATTTGAAATAATTTCCAACACAAAATGTCACTATTTCCGCCAACAATTAAACCGTAGCCCCCATGGGTGTTTAACATTGATAAACCCCTTCCAATCTAGACTGCCCTGTGACCCCAATTTCCAATTCAAAAGTAATCCGTGAAATGTTTTGAAAAGTTTTCAGAGGGGTGAGAAAGCGCGATGTAAATGATTCTTTCTCCAGTCATTCCGAGGGGCTTCAGTTAAACACTGCACTACGTTCACGCTGCATCAGGGGTAAAGAAAATTAGGAGGGGCCAGAGAGAAACAGTAGTTCAGAGTTTGAGAGAAATGCAGACAAGGGATACACCGAGACAGACAGAGCAACACAATTACAGCTAATTCTCAGCACCATCAAAATGGGTTTAAACTCCATTTGTATTCTGTAATGTAAAAACAGTCCACAGAACACTGCAAAACAGGTGATAAAATATTACAACAATCCCAATTTGTTCAAAAAACATTGACGTGTTCTATTCTGTAACAAATTCTACATCTTCAGCTATTAACGCCGAGAGTGGAACTGAGCAATTTTCTTTCTCGAAAAGTCCCTCCAATTTTCTCCTCTCCCTTTAGGCTCGGGAACGGTTCACTCATAGCGGCAGCCCCTCCCCCATTACCTCATCCTTTCCTCAGGTTTGTGAAGATTGGACACCGCTTTCCCCTCAAGTTAGAGGATGTTAGTGAATGGAACACACTCCATTTCAGGCCCCGCTATCACCACCAAACACTCCCAGGGCAGGTACAGCACAGGTTAGATACAGAGTAAAGCTCCCTCTACACTGTCCCCATCAAACACTCCCAGGGCAGGTACAGCACGGGTTAGATACAGAGTAAAGCTCCCTCTACACTGTCCCATCAAACACTCCCAGGGCAGGTACAGCACAGCTTAGATACAGAGTAAAGCTCCCTCTACACTGTCCCATCAAACACTCCCGGGGCAGGTACAGCACAGGTTAGATACAGAGTAAAGCTCCCTCTACACTGTCCCATCAAACATTCCCAGGGCAGGTACAGCACGGGTTAGATACAGAGTAAAGCTCCCTCTACACTGTCCCATCAAACACTCCCAGGGCAGGTACAGCACGGGTTAGATACAGAGTAAAGCTCCCTCTACACTGTCCCATCAAACACTCCCAGGCAGGTACAGCACGGGTTAGATACAGAGTAAAGCTCCCTCTACACTGTCCCATCAAACACTCCCCGGGCAAGTACAGCACGGGGTTAGATACAGAGTAAAGCTCCTTCTACACTGTCCCACCAAACACTCCCAGGGCAGGTACAGCATGGGTTAGATACAGAGTAAAGCTCCCTCTACAATGTCCCATCAAACACTCCCCGGGCAAGTACAGCACGGGGTTAGATACAGAGTAAAGCTCCTTCTACACTGTCCCACCAAACACTCCCAGGGCAGGTACAGCATGGGTTAGATACAGAGTAAAGCTCCCTCTGCCCCTAAAATGTGTCTGAGCGTCAACTTCAAATGATTGCCTCTTGATTGGGGGTAAGGTACTGTCTTGGATAGAGAACTGGTTGTCAGACAGGAAGCAAAGAGTCCTTTTCCAAGTGGCAGGCGGTGACTAGTGGGTACCGCAGAGATCAGTGCTAGGACCCCAGCTATTCACAATATATATAAATGATCTAGACGAGGGAACTAGATGTAATGGCCCCGATTTTTGGCTTCTGTGGGGAATGGTCGGATTTCCCCGAATGTGGGGTTTCTGACACACATTAAAAAAGTGTCAGCCAGCTCCATGCAATTTTCCCTCAAGTGGCCAATTAATTCCCAGCATGTGGGAAGCCTTGCTAATTGTCCATTCGAGTCAGAAATCCCCACAGTATGATGTCATCATTCGTGGTGCTTTCAAGGTCCATAGCAAACACTGCATCCTCTGAAGGCTTCCAAATGAACCATGCAGGATGGCAGAGGAGCCTGCAGCAGCTGTGGCCAGTGCCAGACCCCGAGCTGCCTCCAAATTCGACGAGGCTTCACTGCACGCATTATTGGATGGGGTTAGGGCCCACAGGGAGGTCCTCTTCCCTAGGTCAGGCAGGAAGAGGCCTCCCACTGAGACCAATGCTGCATTGATGCAGGTGTCAGCAGATGCCAACTTGCTGAGAGTCACCAGAAGAACCTTGGCATTACATCTCTATCTCCTTCCTTTACTCCCCCACAGTACCATCCAGAGCCCCCGTCCTCACTGTGGAGGAGGAAGAGGCTGTGCAGCCAGACTCCTCAGAGGAAGCTCCAACCTCTGAGGGCGCAGCATCAGCAGAAGTAAGCGCACCCAGCACCAGCGCAGACACTCACACCTCGGGGGGACCTTCGGGACATAGAGTAGTGTTGTCACCTGGTGTTTCACAGCTCACAAGCGAGCCTCAGGAGATTGTGGAGACAGGGACAGCAGTGGAGTGTCCCCGTCGGAGGGCGCAGGACTCTGCCAGCTCAGCTCAGCTGCGCTGCTTGTCGACCCTCTGCCTCTGGGTCCATCCACAAGAGAAGAGGTGATGGATCTCCATGCACAGTTGCAGGAGTCTCTGGCAGGTTTTGTCTCCAGGGTCGCTGCGAGTGTGGAGCGAATGGAGGAGTCCATAGCGACCATCAGCAGAGCCTTTGTGGAGTCATTGGCGCATGAACGCATCACCATGGAAAGGTTGGCAACCTCCATGGAGGAGATAACTCGCCAGGGTACGGAAAACATGGTGAGTGCTCATAAGAGAATGACATCTCTTGAGGAGCGTTGGCCATCTGTTGAACAGAGAAACCAGATCTTCATGAAAGTCCTTCTGAGTAGGACTGCCAGTGCAGAAACGGGTCCCACTGGCCCCCTAAAGCGCAGCAAGGTGCTCTCAAGCCACTTCCAAGCGCTGGCCCCTTCTGGCCTGTGTAGCTTCAGGTGAGTGAGCAGCAGCCTGGTGCTCCTGGTGCTCATCCTGCTGTTCCTGGTTCTGCTGCTGCCGCCTCTGCTGTTGGAGATCCTCTAGTGCCAGGAAGGGAAGGTACCAAAGGCCTCCCATGCTTCTGGCAGATGCCTCCGTTGAGGGGGCGCTGAGTTAGGGTGGCGAGAGGGGCTTCCCAGGAGCTCACACTGGAGAAGTGTGTGAGGCTCCAACTTTCTACAGCTGCTCCTAAGGCTTCAAAAAGTTCCCCCAAGCCTTGATCAACAAGGTCCTGCAGCCTGCAAATGCTGCCTCTTTAAATCTCTTCAGCCCTCAGCGACCTGCTGCTGCAAGCAAGAAAGCCAGCCGTTTTCACGCCAGCTCTCATCGGCGGGGTTCATGTGGGGAAAGCCCCAAAGTCGCAACGGCCCCGGAAAATCTTCCTTAACAAGGTGATCATTGGTGATTAGTGCTCCGACGAGCAGTCCTGCCGGCGGCGGCCGGGACTGAAGCGGGTGACGGAGAAACGGCGGTCCGAAAGTCGGACGGGGTTGGGAATCAGGCCGGGGGGGGTCCCGACCCGCTTTTTCCGTGATTTTCGGACCCCGGCCGCATGAAAAGCTGCCCGACGGCTGCCAGAAAATCAGGGCCAATATCTCCAAGTTTGCAGACGACACAAAGCTGGGTGGGCTGTGAGGAGGATGCAGAGAAACCCCAGTATGATTTGGACAGTTTGGGTGATTATATTGCATCTGCCATGCATCTGCCCAATGTGGATAAATGCGAGTTTATCCACTTCGGTGGCAAAAACAGGAAGATAGATTATCTGAACGGCAATAGATTGGGAAAAGGGGAAGTGCAACGAGACCTGGGTGTCCTTGTGCACCAGTCGCTGAAGGTAAGCATGCAGGTGCAGCAGGCGCGGTTAAGGCGGAAAATGGTATGTTGGCCTTCGTAACGAGAGGGTTCGAGTACAGGAACAAGGATGTCTTGCTGCAGTTGTACAGGGCCTTGGTGAGGCCACACGTTGAGTATTGTGTGCAGTTTTGGTCGCCTTATCTGAGGAAGGATGTTCTTGCCATGGAGAGAGTGCAGCGAAGATTCACCAGGCTGATACCTGGGATGGCAGGAATGACGTATGACGAGAGATTGGGTCGATTGAGCTTATATTCGCTGGAGTTTAGAAGAATGAGAGGGGATCTCATTGAAACTTATAAAATTCTAACAGGACTAGACAGACTAGATGCAGGAAGGATGTTCCTGATGGCCGGGGAGTCCAGAACCAGGGGTCACAGTCTAAGGATAATCACAGAAACCTCACAGTACAGATAGAGGCCATTTCAGCCCATCGAGCCTGCACCGACACATCCCACCCGATCCCCGTAACCCCTACACCAACACACATCCCACCCTATCCCCGTAACCCCACGTATTTAATCCCCCTAACACTAAGGGTCAATTTTTATCATAGCCAATCAACCTAACCCCGCACATCTTTGGACTGTGGGAGGAAACCGGAGCACCCAGAGAAAACCCACGCAAACACGGGGAGAATGTGCAAACTCCACACAGACAGTCACCTGAGGCCGAAAGCCATTTAGGACTGAGATGAGGATGAATTTCTTCACCCAGAGAGTGGTGAACCTGTGGAATTCTCTACCGCAGAAGGCAGTTGAGGCCAATTCATTAAATATATCCAAGAAGGAATTAGATATATTTCTCAAGGCTAAAGGGATCAAGGAGTATGGGGAGAAGGCAGGGACAGGGTACTGAGTTTGGATGATCAGCCATGATCTCATTGAATGGCGGAGTAGGCTCGAGGGGCCGAATGGCCTACTCCTGCTCCTATCTTCTATGTTTCTATGTTTCTATGATGCATTTATCCATTTCCCACAGCAGCTGTGGCCTCAGATTGCCAGCTCGTGCTGAATGAGGGGAAATTTTGTTGCGTGCCCCCAGTGGAAACTGACTTTGAAATTGATAAGAACATTTCATGTAAGCCTTATCGGCTACAGATAGAAGATCTGAATCTGAGTGTTTTACTGACTGCACTCAGCAGGCCCCGAATATGCAACTGTAAACCAGCAGCCTCCGACAGTGACACAGACGAGGTTAAATGGCCGATCGCTCTTAAAGCGATGACATTATTTACAGTGCGCTGTTCAACACTCGGGGAAATGGGTGGCAGCTCTCCTGGTCACAGAACACAATCCCTCGCTTTTTCTATTTTGCTGGAATTGTAGTTGCAAGACCTGCAGATACAACTTGTATATTTTTCTTAAACAGACAGGATGCGGTTTCTATAGGGGTCAGGAACTTCCATTCTAGCAATGAGATTTCCATCAGATTGCACAGCTGAGCGAGCAGCAATCGGGCAGTGTAGGGGGTGGAGTTTTCGACATCAGAGAGAGAACAACCTGCCCAGTAATATCGTGCAACGTGTTCCGAATCATCCAGCTCTATTTTTAAAGCATTTTCTGAGTTAAGCGAGGAATTTAGACGTGTTATGTTTCAGGCAGTACCAAGGGCAGGCTGCTTCTGCTGTTTAATTGTTTACAAGGTGTGCGATACAAAGAGCAGCATCTCTCCAACCGCTGCCCAAAAGCTCAACATGAACTTGCAGCAATTTCCTTCGGAGACTCGCTGGGGCACCACCCCATCCAGCGAGGTACTGCGCTGATCAGAAGATGCTGGGCTCGATTTCCATCAGCGCGGAGTCACCAGAGCTCAGCCAGCCCGACGGTAGGGATATTACAACTGGTTCCGGCAGGCCTGGGCTCGGGAGAGGGAGGGGAGAAAATGGTTCCTGCGCCTGTCAGTGATCGAGATGGGAAACTGTACACATGCCGAGTGATGTGACTGCTTGTGATGCCACCCCATGATTAAATAGTCTTGATTGGCTCCCCATCCACCACCGGCGTACCGTGGCTGCAGTGTGTACCATCTACAAAATGCACTGCAGCGACTCACCAAGGCTTCTTCGACAGCACCTCCCAAACCCATGACCTCTTCCGCCTAGGACAAGGGCAGCAGGTGAATGGGAACACCGCCAACTCCAAGTTTCCCACCATTCTAACTTGGAAATATATCGCCGTTCGTTCATCGTCACTGGGTCAAAATCCTGGAACTCCTGACCAACATTCCCTCTCAGCCTGGGACTGGCTTTTCCAATGTTAAGTTTCACACATGCGCGGAACTGTGAATGGGCCGCACATTCATAAAAAAGTTTAGGGGGAACAATGCTCCCTACCCAACAGCACTGTGGGAGTATCTTCACCACACGGACTGCAGCGGTGGCTCACCACCACCTTCTCAAGGGCAATTAGGGATGAGCAATAAATGCCGGCTTTGCCAGCGACACCCACAGACCGTGAATGAATAAAAAAGTCTGTTGACACTGTATCTAGACGTGTGAATAACAAGTGGCTGCTGGGTGGGGTACCAGAGCGAGCCAGTGTCCAGAGACGTCACCAATGTGAGCCAGTGTCCAGAGAGACGTCGCCAATGTGAGCCAGTGTCCAGAGAGACGTCGCCAATGTGAGCCAGTGCCCAGAGAGACGTCGCCAATGTGAGCCAGTGTCCAGAGAGACGTCGCCAGTGTGAGCCAGTGTCCAGAGAGACGTCGCCAGTGTGAGCCAGTGTCCAGAGAGACGTCGCCAGTGTGAGCCAGTGTCCAGAGAGACGTCACCAGTGTGAGCCAGTGTCCAGAGAGACGTCGCCAGTGTGAGCCAGTGTCCAGAGAGACGTCGCCAATGTGAGCCAGTGTCCAGAGAGACGTCGCCAATGTGAGCCAGTGTCCAGAGAGACGTCGCCAGTGTGAGCCAGTGTCCAGAGAGACGTCGCCAGTGTGAGCCAGTGTCCAGAGAGACGTCACCAGTGTGAGCCAGTGTCCAGAGAGACGTCGCCAGTGTGAGCCAGTGTCCAGAGAGACGTCGCCAATGTGAGCCAGTGTCCAGAGAGACGTCACCAGTGTGAGCCAGTGTCCAGAGAGACGTCGCCAGTGTGAGCCAGTGTCCAGAGAGACGTCGCCAATGTGAGCCAGTGTCCAGAGAGACGTCACCAGTGTGAGCCAGTGTCCAGAGAGACGTCGCCAGTGTGAGCCAGTGTCCAGAGAGACGTCGCCAGTGTGAGCCAGTGTCTTCAGGAAAGGAGGGAAAGAGAAGGGGTACAGCTGTGGGAAAATGTATACAGTGGCTTCAAACTGCACTTGATCATGATTAGCACAAACCGCTGACATTAACAATCGCCACGATCTTAACTACTGCAGCAAAACCTCTTTTCTCTTGAAAACTGCTGAATGCCTCTAAAAGGGAATTCAAAAGTCTTCTATAGGCATATAAATAGTCAACGGGTAGTAAGAGGAGGGGTGGGGCTGATTAGGGACCAAAAAGTAAACCTACGCATGGAGGCAGAGGGCATGGCTGAGGTACTAATCGAGTACTTTGTATCTGTCTTCACCAAGGAAGAAGATGCTGCCAAAGTCAGCAAAAGAGGAGGTAGTTCAGATACTGGATGAGATAAAAATTGATAAAGAGGAGGTACTAGAAAGGCTGTTTGAACTTAAAATTAATAAGTCACCTGGACCGGATGGGATGCATCCTAGGATGCTGAGGGAGGTTAAGGAGGAAATCGCGGAGGTACTGGCCATAATCTTCCAATCCTCCTTAGGTACAGGAGTGGTGCCAGAGGACTGGAGAACTGCAAAGGTTACACCCTTCTTTAAGGGTGCAAGGATAAACCCAGCAACTACAGGCCAGTCAGTTTAAAAGAATTTTAAAAGTTTCAATGAGATCCCCTCTCATTCTTCTAAACTCTAACGAATATAAACCTAATCGACCCAATCTCTCTTCATACGTCATTCCTGCCATCCCAGGTATCAGTCTGGTGAATCTTCGCTGCACTCCCTCCATGGTAAGAACATCCTTCCTCAGATAAGGCGACCAAAACTGCACACAATACTCAAGGTGTGGTCTCACCAAGGCCCTGTACAACTGCAGCAAGACATCCTTGTTCCTGTACTTTGGAAACGATAATCAGAGACAAAGTTAAGTCACTTGGACAAGTATGGATTAATTAAGGAAAGCCAGCACGGATTTGTTAAAGATAAATTGTGTTTAACTAACTTGATCGGGTTTTTTGATGAGGGGGGTTGATGAGGCAATGCGGTTGATGTGGTGTACATGGACTTCCAAAAGGCATTTGATAAAGTGCCACATAATAGGCTTGCCAACAAAGTTGAAACCCATGGAATAAAAGGGACAGTGACAGCATGGATACGGAATTGGCAAAGTGACAGGAAACCGAGTAGTGGTGAACAGTTGTTTTTCGGACTGGAGGAAGGTATACAGTGGTGTTCCCCAGGGGTCGGTTCTAGGGCCACTGCTTTTCTTGATATATATTAATGACTTAGACTTGGGAGTACAAAATTTGCAGAGGACACTAAACTTGGAGGTACAGTGAACAGTGAGGAGGATAGTGATAGACTTCAAGACGACATACAGGCTGGTGAAATGGGCAAACGTGGCAGATGAAAATAAATGCAGAAAAGTGTGGAGTAATACATTTTGGTAGGAAGAACGAGGAGAGGCAATATAAACTAAAGGGCACACAGAAGATAGGAGCAGGAGTCGGCCATTCGGCCCCTCGAGCCTGTTCCGCCATTTAATGAGATCATGGCTGATCATCCAAATTCAGTACCCTGTCCCTGCTTTCTCCCCATATCCCTTTAGCCTCAAGAAATATATCTAACTCCTTGAATATATTTAATAAGTTGGCCTCAACTGCCTTCTGTGGTAGAGAATTCCACAGGTTCACTAGTCTCTGGGTGAAGAAATTCCTCCTCATCTCCGTCTTAAATGGCTTACCCCTTATCCTTAGACTGTGACCCCTGGTTCTGGACTCCCCCGCCATCAGGAACATCCTTCCTGCATCTAGTCTGTCTAGTCCTGTTAGAATTTTAAAAGTTTCAATGAGATCCCCTCTCATTCTTCTAAACTCTAACGAATATAAACCTAATCGACCCAATCTCTCTTCATACGTCATTCCTGCCATCCCAGGTATCAGTCTGGTGAATCTTCGCTGCACTCCCTCCATGGTAAGAACATCCTTCCTCAGATAAGGCGACCAAAACTGCACACAATACTCAAGCTGTGGTCTCACCAAGGCCCTGTACAACTGTAGCAAGACATCCTTGTTCCTGTACTCGAATCCTCTCGCTATGAAGGCCAACATACCATTTGCCTTCTTAACCGCCTGCTGAATCTGCATGCTTACCTTCAGCGACTGGTGCACAAGGACACCCAGGTCTCGTTGCACTTCCCCTTTTCCCAATCTATTGCCGTTCAGATAATAATCTGTCTTCCTGTTTTTGCCACCAAAGTGGATAACCTCGCATTTATCCACATTATACTGCATCTGCCATATCACCCAACCTGTCCAAATCATACTGGAGTTTCTCTGCATCCTCCTCACAGCACACATGCCCACCCAGCTTTGTGTCGTCTGCAAACTTGGAGATATTACATCTAGTTCCCTCGTCTAGATCATCATTAATATATATTGTGAATAGCTGGGGTCCTAGGACCGATCCCTGCGGTACCCCACTAGACACTGCCTGCCACTCGGAAAAAGACCCGTTTATTCCAACTCTTTGCTTCCTGTCTGCCAACCAATTCTCTATCCAGGTCAGTACCTTACCCCCAATCCCATGTGCTTCAACTTTACACGCTAATCTCTTATGCGGGACCTTATCGAAAGCCTTTTGAAAGTCCAAATACACCACATCCACTGGTTCTCCCTTATCTATTCTACCGGTTACATCTCAAAAAATTCCAGTGGATTAGTCAAGCATGATTTACCTTTTGTAAATCCATGTTGACTTTGTCCGATCCTGTCACTGTTTTCCAAGTGCTCTGCTATTACATCTTTTATAATGGACTCTAGCATTTTCCCCACTACCGATATCAGGCTTACTGGTCTATAATTCCCCATTTTCTCTCTACCACCTTTTAAATACATTAGCTACCCTCCAATCCATTATAACTATTCCAGAGTCTATAGAATTTTGGAAGATGACCAGCAATGTATCTACTATTTCTAGGGCCACTTCCTTAAGTACCCTAGGATGTAGATTATCAGGCCCTGGGGATTTATTGGCCTTCAATCCCGTCAATTTCCCTAACACCATTTCCCTACTGTGGTAAACCACTGTTTGTATTCCACTGTGTACATGCCTGTACATGTCTCGGCTGACTCCTCCCACGAGTCCAGGTATAAAGGTGACTGCTCCACAGTCCCTCTGTATTCTGGACCGGTCGACAACTCAAGGCACACCTTCATTCTCTTGTTAATAAAAGCCTGTTAGTTACTCGCTTAATCTCAGTCTTTTGAGTTATTGATAGCGCATCACCTACAAATACTGATTTCATTCAATTCCTCCCTCTCATTAGACCCTATGTTCCCCGACATCTCTGGGAGGTTATTTGTGTCCTCCTTTGTGAAGACAGAACCAAAGTATGTATTTAATTGGTCTGCCATTTCTTTGTTCCCCATTATAAATTCCCCTGATTCTGACTGCAAGGGACCTACGCTTGACTTCACCAATCTTTTTCTCTTCACATATCTATAGAAGCTTTTACAGTCAGTTTTTATGTTCCCTGAAAGCTTACTCTCATACTCTATTTTCCCCCTCTTCATTAATCCCTTTGTCCTCCTTTGCGGAATCCTAAACTGCTCCCAATCCTCAGGTTTGCTGCTTTTTCTACAATCCTAAAGTGGGTGCATGAACAGAGAGATCTGGGGTATATGTGCACAAATCATTGAAGGTGGCAGGGCAGGTTGAGAAACGGTTGGAAAAAGCATACGGGATCCTGGGCTTCATAAATAGAGGCATAGAGTACAAAAGCAAAGAAGTTATGATGAACCTTTATAAAACACTGGTTCGACCTCAACTGGAGTATTGTGTCCAATTCTGGGCACTGCACTTTAGGAAGGATGTGAAGGCCTTAGAGAGGGTGCAGAAAAGATTTACGAGAAAGATTCCAGGGATGAAGGACTTCAGTTACATGGATAGACTGGAGAAGCTGGGGTTGTTCCCCTTGGAGTGGAGAAGGTTGAGAGGAGATTTGATAGAGGTGTTTGAAATCATGAGAGGTCGGGACAGAGTAGATAGAGAGAAACTGTTCCCATTGGCAGAAGGGTCGAGAACCAGAGGACACAGATTCAAGGTGATTTGCAAAAGAACCAAGGCGACAGAAGGAAAAACTTTTTTACACAGCGGGTGGTTAGGATCTGGAATGCACTGCCCGAAAGGGTGCTGGAGGCAGACTCAATTGTGGCTTTCAAAAGGGAAAAAAAGTTGCAGAGGAGGTGGGAGTAGCTGAATTGCTCTTGCAGAGAGCCAGCACGGGCTCGATGGGCCGAATGGTCTCCTTCTGTGCTGTAACCTTTCTATGATTCATCTCGAGAAACCACAGAGCAGCTTTTTTGGCAAGCTATAAATTACCGTCTCGCCCATACACAGTCCTCGTCCTTCGGACGGTGCCACGTACAGCTCATGCCTGCAAGGACACAATCTGTACGCGTAACTCTGGCTGATTCACACGCCCACCGTGAGGCTCCTGGTGAAATCCCAGCAGCATTGCGGAGTCCACCTTGTGGCAGCTGCATTAGCGCTGCCCATCATACCTTCTGGAGGAAGGAAGCGGATCTGACAGATCAGACTACGGAGGTGCCCAAGTGACCATTTACACAGCACAACAATTAACTTACATCATCCGGGGTGATAACCCTGCTACCAGTCCCAGTCTGCCCAGCACACCCAATACAGGAAACTTTCGTGAGGTTAAATGTCCGGAAAGCTCTATCTACCGGCAAAATTCAGGAGCCGTTTCCTATAAGATTTTTTACTTCTCGTTGCTTTTTTTTTTCCAGTCAGGCTCTGCAAGGTCTAGCCGAAGCTGTTGCTTAGCTACAGAGACGCTTTTAAGCTGCGGCCGACTGTTTTGAAGCTGTTGGGTTTGTTGATTCACATGGAGCTCAAAAGCTCCGTATGTTTTAACATTCGCGCTGGTTTCTACGGCAGTTTTGATGGTACGGCACCAGCTCGGTCCCGTCAGTGCCGGATACCAGAAAGTTTCCTGTATTTAACATGCCAGATCTGGTATGGTGGTATTTGCCTAGGAACAGGAGGAGGCCGTTCAGCCTGTTAGATTACGGCTGATCTGTGTCTTAACTTCATCGACCTGCCTTGGTTCCGTAAGCCTCAATACCCTTGCCCAACAAAAATCTATCGAATTTTTAACTGACCCCAAACCTCAACAGTTCCGTGGCACTTCTAAAATTGGTAAACGGGTGGTGTCATTTATAATCTTCATCACCCGGCAACTGTTAAATGAAGCAACAGTGGTGCACCTGGGTACCTGCCTACAGCACATTACTGCTGTTGATTCAGTCCCCACTACCCCACACTGTTCACCGTGTCAATGGGGCAGACAGGGGGCTCCGGGGAGAGGCGGGGGGGGGGCTGGCTATGCATAGGCCACAAAGTAGCTTGTTTCAGCACTCAGCTATGGAACGGCATTGGGGGATAAAGCAGCTTTAAAAGAACCCTGTGGGTGAAGGGATGTGTTGGGCAAGTTTCTTTCTGTCCACGTGCTCCTTTTCCCAGATAAACACAAGTGTTTTACTGACAATAAGACAATGTCTTTTATTCCACCCCCCCCCCCCAGAGCCCCATCGCTGCTGGGTTCCTTCTCCCTCGGCTGCAGATATCAGATTCCAGCTCCTGAGCCAATCCTTTCCTGTGGAGTATCCCTTTATATGAAAGGCTTCTGAGAGATCCCGTCGATTTAAGGAGGTCCAATGGGCTCCCCCATGGCTCAGCGAGTTTCTCCAGTGAGCAGCTCAGCCATACGGATACAAGAGCACCGATCTTTACTAGTGTTAAATTACAAGGAAAGATTACACAAACTAGGGTTGTATTCCATGGAATTAAGAAGGTTAAGCTTTGATTTGATCCAAGTATTCAAGATATTATGGTGAACAGATGGAGTAGAGAGAAACTATTTCTCCTGGTTGGGGATTCTAGGACTAGGGGGCAGGGTCTAAAAATTAGAGCCAGACCTTTCAGGAGTGAAATTAGGAAACACTTCGACACACAAAGGGTGGTAGAAGTTTGGAACTCTCTTCCGCAATCGGCACTTGATGCGGAGTCGATTGTTAATTTTAAATCGGAGATTGACAGATTTCTGTTAACCAAAAGGTATTAAGAGATATGGGCCAGAGGCAGGTATATGGAGTTAGGTGGCAGATCAGCCATGATCTGATTGAATGGCGGAACAGGCTCGAGGGGCTGAATGGCTTCCTCCTGTTCCTATGTTGCGATCAGACCCAAGTTAGCTGTCAGGGTGCTACAACCAGTCTCAGCGCTGCAGGCCGAGGGAGCAGAAACTCCTGCTCCGACACCTGCTGCTGGAACAGGGCGTGCGTGGGCAGCAAGTGAGGACGGGATCAAGCTCAGCTGTGATGCTCCCAGTGGCCGAATAACCTGCTGACGCTTACCGTCTGGCCACTGAAGGAAGGCCCTGGAGGGCGGCCCACACCCATGGAACTGCGCCAAAGTCAGGACTGAGGAATTTCAGGAGACATGGGGAGAAAATTGGTGAGAAAGAAAGAGGGACAAGAGAGCACCACCAATCCAGCGCTGCCCCATGGCATTTGGTGATCAAGTCCCATTCCCCAATGGCTGGGCAACAGGAATAAATTCAAAGGTGTTTTATTCAAGAAGCTCAGTGAAGGGCCAAGGGCCATAGTACAGGACACTGTGAAGGTTGAAGAGAGGAAGCGAGAAGATGAGGTATTCGGTGAGTGGTGGCTAGGGGACATCAGCTTGGGCTTTATTGTAGGAGGGAAGGAAAACTGGGGGAGGTGAGGAATTCCACAAGTGCCGAGGTCCCGGGAATGAGTGAGTTGTGGAGTAGGAGATGGTGATTTCAACAGTGAGGATGCAGGGGTGAGAAAAAGTACGTAGGATCGGTTATTTGGAGCTTCGGGGGAACAAGAGAGGAAACCTCGGAAGCACTGACCACTGGAGTAGTCATCATTATTAAAAAATTCATTCTTGGGATGAGGGCGTCGCTGGCAAGGCCGGCATTTAATGCCCATCTCTAGTGGCCCAAGTTTGATACAGCAGTGTGTTGCTAGGGAATTTCAGGAGGGCAGTTAAGAGTCGAGCACGTTGGTGTGGGACTGGAGTCACGTATAGGCCCAGACCGGGTAAGGACGGCAGGTTTCCTTCCCTAAAAGGACATTCGTGAACCCATTGGGTTTTTACGATAATCCGACAGATTCATGGTCACTCTTACTGACACGGGCTTTTTAATTCCAGATTTATTTTTGATTGAAATGGTTCAGCTCTCGGAGCTCACCGCAGCGTGTGAAAGTGCCTTAAAAGTACTTACTTTCCTGCTCCTGGAGGTTGTGGGCCAGGCTGTGATCTTCCCGAACTGCAAACTCCCGACACACTGAAAGAGAAAACAACTGTTTAAAATCCAAGTCCGTTCTGAGAGGATCACACAAAAGTAACCATTTTGAAAGCGATACCGGACATTTTAAAACTACTTCTGACCGAGCAACAAAGGTTCAGTAGATTGATCCCTGGGATGGGGGGATTGTCCTCCGAGGAGAGATTGTGTAGATTGGGCCGATACTCTCTGGAGTTTAGAAGAATGAGAGGTGATCTCATTGAAACATAGAAGACTCTGAGGGGGATTGACAGGGTAGATGCGGAGAGGCCGTTTCCCCCTGGCTGGAGAGTCTAGAACCAGGGGGCAGAGTCTCAGGATAAGGGGTCGGCCATTTAAGACTCCAGGTGTGGTCTCACCAGGGCCCTACATAATTGCCGTAAGACATCTTTACTCTTATATTCAAATCCTCTTGTAATAAAGGCCAACATACCATTTGCTTTCCTAATTGCTTTTTGAAATGAAGCCATGCAGACAGACAAATTGCACACAGCACGGTCTCAAACAGCGATGAAATAAATAACTATGAATGTTTTCTTGGTTTTGATTGAGGGATGGATATTGGCCAGGACCCCAGAGAACCGCCTGCTCCTCTTCGAATAGTGGCATGGGGTCTTTTCCACCCATCTGGACAGACCTCGGTTTAAGGTCTAAAAGACGCTATTCCAGACGGTGCAGCGCTCCCTCCACAGTGCATCAACGTGCCAGCCTGGATTAGTTGATCACACTTCCAGCGTATTCTGCCTTGATTTCAGATTTTCAACAGTGTGATGTTTTTATCCTTTCAACCTGCATTGTGCTTCCGACATTGCGATCGTCAGCTGTAAGAGCAGCTCCTCGGACTGCTGAGCATGAGGTTGTCAGTTTGCAGCGCTGCTGCCTGGTGACCCTGAAGCCTTAAAAAAGGAAAATACAGGATGCACATTGTTCTTTCATAATGCTCCCTCACAGTACATTTGAAAAATATATACTGCTAAAAATGTGCCTAGCTTCTACCTAAATGGAGACTCGTCGCATTGGGTGCCCTTGTCTCTATAGGGTGACATCACGGACAGGATAAATACATACTTAAAACAAGCTGCTCAGAGTAAACAAACATGACCCCTAAACGGATTAACCAACACGAGCAAAAACAAGCTCAAATGCTGCGGGGAGTCAGAATGACAACAGTAAGAGGGCAGTTCAAAGGAGAAAACAATAAAGGACAAATAGGCACAAAACCAAGGGTTCGTACAAGATAGCGAATATTCGGAATTACTATGTCCTCCCATGACTCAAGGGAAGACAGGAGCATCAACTCTGCCACAGAGATAACCCATGACAAAAAGACAGACTTGTAATACGACAGCCCCTTTCACCACCTCAGGATATCCCAACGCGCTTTACAGCCAATGAAGTACTTTTGAAGTGTAGTCACTGTTGCAATGTCGGAAACGCAGCAGCCACAACCAGCAATGTGACAATGGCCAGATCATCTGTTCTTATGTTGATTGAGGGATAAATATTGGCCAGGACACCGGGGAGAACGCCCCTGCTCTTCTTTGAAATAGTGGCCGTCAATCCAAGGTTGAATCTTCAGTCCTTCCGACATTGGCTCACTAGGCAATCAGTTGTCAAGGCAACTAGGGATGGCCAATAACGTGGTCTTGCCAGTGCTGGCCACATCCCCAGAAATGCTGAAAACACTTGTTTACCCCAGGGTCAGGCAGCTCCCGGCCGATACCCAGGCTGGTCTCGAGCCACAGCTCTCAGGACGGTGAGCAGAGTCTTTCTAGGGCGTGCAGGACTTCTTGCCATCCCACGGTAGTTATGGATGTGTGTCAGCCGCGGTCAGTTATTAGCACCCTGAGCACTCCGAGTCAGAAGGTCGTGGGTTCAAGTCCCACTCCAGAGACTTGAGCACTAAATCTATGCTGACACTCCAGGGCAGTACTGAGGGAGTGCTGCACTGTCAGAGGGGCAGTACTGAGGGAGTGCTGCACTGTCAGAGGGGCAGTACTGAGGGAGCGCCGCACTGTCGGAGGGGCAGTGCCGAGGGAGCGCTGCACTGTCGGAGGGGCAGTACTGAGGGAGCGCTGCACTGTCAGAGGTGCTGTACTGAGGGAGCACTGCACTGTCAGAGGGGCGGTACTGAGGGAGTGCTACACTGTCGGAGAGGCAGTACTGAGGGAGCACTGCACTGTCAGAGGGTCAGTACTGAGGGAGTGCTGCACTGTCAGAGGTGCAGTACTGAGGGAGCGCTACACTGTCAGAGGGGCGGTACTGAGGGAGCGCTACACTGTCAGAGGGGCGGTACTGAGGGAGTGCCGCACTGTCAGAGGTGCTGTACTGAGGGAGCACTGCACAGTCGGAGGTGCTGTACTGAGGGAGCACTGCACAGTCGGAGGTGCTGTACTGAGGGAGCGCTACACTGTCAGAGGGGCGGTACTGAGGGAGTGCTACACTGTCGGAGAGGCAGTACTGAGGGAGCACTGCACTGTCAGAGGGTCAGTACTGAGGGAGTGCTGCACTGTCAGAGGTGCAGTACTGAGGGAGCGCTACACTGTCAGAGGGGCGGTACTGAGGGAGCGCTACACTGTCAGAGGGGCGGTACTGAGGGAGTGCCGCACTGTCAGAGGTGCTGTACTGAGGGAGCACTGCACAGTCGGAGGTGCTGTACTGAGGGAGCACTGCACAGTCGGAGGTGCTGTACTGAGGGAGCGCTACACTGTCAGAGGGGCGGTACTGAGGGAGCGCTACACTGTCAGAGGGGCGGTACTGAGGGAGTGCCGCACTGTCAGAGGTGCTGTACTGAGGGAGCACTGCACAGTCGGAGGTGCTGTACTGAGGGAGCACTGCACAGTCGGAGGTGCTGTACTGAGGGAGCACTGCACAGTCGGAGGTGCTGTACTGAGGGAGCGCTGCACTGTCGGAGGGGCAGTACTGAGGGAGTGCTACACTGTCAGAGGTGCAGTACTGAGGGAGTGCTGCACTGTCAGAGGGGCAGTACTGAGGGAGTGCTACACTGTCAGAGGGGCAGTACTGAGGGAGTGCTACACTGTCAGAGGTGCAGTACTGAGGGAGTGCTGCACTGTCAGAGGGGCAGTACTGAGGGAGTGCTACACTGTCAGGGGGGCTGTACTGAGGGAGTACTGCACTGTCAGAGGGGCGGTACTGAGGGAGCGCCGCACTGTCAGAGGTGCTGTACTGAGGGAGCACTGCACAGTCGGAGGTGCTGTACTGAGGGAGCACTGCACTGTCAGAGGTGCCATCTTTCAGGTGAGATATTAAAACGAGGCCGCGTCTGCTCTCTCAGGTGGATGTAAAAGATTCCATTTTGCAGAGCGGGGGAGTTCGCCCCGGTGTCTGGGCCAATATGAATCCCTCAATCAACATGATAAAAAAAGATTACCTGGTCATTACCACATCTCTGTCTGTGGGAGCTTGCTGTGCGCAAATTGGCTGCCGCAGTGATCATGAAAGGCGCTATAGAAATGCAAGTCTTTCTTCCTTACAACTGGACTGGGACTGGGCTTGCAGAGGTGACACAAAACGTCAAGCCCTATTTTTAATTGGTACCTTTTTTCAATCAATAACATGGACCCTGACGCCCCGCAGCCTTTCAATTCCTCTTTCGTTTCGAGTCATAAAGGGAGGCGGATTAAGTGTCGGTCTCCTAATCATGGACTATTTAAGGGCCTAGGCTGCGGATATGTGTCGAACAAGATAAATGGGCTTACTGTGCACCAGAGAACGCTGCTCATTCTGCACCAGCTACAGACAGTTCCCATTAACAGTATCACAAACCAGAGATCAGAATCATCATTACCTCACAGCATAGGCTGCAAGCCAAAGAATACCTGGCTGTACTACGCTTATTAAAAACAAAACATGGAAAAAGGTCCCTCTGACACAACATACAGCAACAGACCTGTACCCACCAGTACTGTACCCCAGTGTTATACAGTGACAGACCTGTACCCCCCAGTACTGTACCCGTGTTATACAGCGACAGACCTGTACCCACCAGTACTGTACCCCAGTGTTATACAGTGACAGACCTGTACCCACCAGTACTGTACCCCAGTGTTATACAGCGACAGACCTGTACCCACCAGTACTGTACCCCAGTGTTATACAATGACAGACCTGTACCCACCAGTACTATACCCGTGTTAAACAGTGACAGACCTGTACCTACCAGTACTGTACCGCAGTGTTATACAGCAACAGACCTGTACCCCCCAGTACTGTACCCGTGTTATACAGCAACAGACCTGTACCCCCCAGTACTGTACCCGTGTTATACAGCAACAGACCTGTACCCCCCAGTACTGTACCCGTGTTATACAGCAACAGACCTGTACCCACCAGTACTGTACCCCAGTGTTATACAGCAACAGACCTGTACCCCCCAGTACTGTACCCGTGTGTTATACAGCAACAGACCTGTACCCACCAGTACTGTACCCCAGTGTTATACAGTGACAGACCTGTACCCACCAGTACTGTACCCCAGTGTAATACAGTGACAGACCTGTACCCACCAGTACTGTACCCCAGTGTTATACAGAGACAGACCTGTACCCACCAGTACTGTACCCCAGTGTTATACAGCAACAGACCTGTACCCACCAGTGCTGTACCCCAGTGTTATACAGGGACAGACCTGTACCCACCAGTACTGTACCCCAGTGTTATACAGCAACAGACCTGTACCCCCCAGTACTGTACCCGTGTTATACAGCAACAGACCTGTACCCCCCAGTACTGTACCCCAGTGTTATACAGTGACAGACCTGTACCCACCAGTACTGTACCCTAGTGTTATACAGTGACAGACCTGTACCCACCAGTACTGTACCCCAGTGTTATACAGCAACAGACCTGTACCCACCAGTACTGTACCCTAGTGTTATACAGTGACAGACCTGTACCCACCAGTACTGTACCCCAGTGTTATACAGCGACAGACCTGTACCCACCAGTACTGTACCCGTGTTATACAGCAACAGGCCTGTACCCACCAGTACTGTACCCCAGTGTTATACAGTGACAGACCTGTACCCACCAGTACTGTACCCTAGTGTTATACAGTGACAGACCTGTACCCACCAGTACTGTACCCCAGTGTTATACAGCAACAGACCTGTACCCACCAGTACTGTACCCTAGTGTTATACAGTGACAGACCTGTACCCACCAGTACTGTACCCCAGTGTTATACAGCGACAGACCTGTACCCACCAGTACTGTACCCGTGTTATACAGCAACAGGCCTGTACCCACCAGTACTGTACCCCAGTGTTATACAGTGACAGACCTGTACCCACCACTACTGTACCCCAGTGTTATACAGTGACAGACCTGTACCCACCAGTACTGTACCCGTGTTAAACAGTGACAGACCTGTACCCACCAGTACTGTACCCCAGTGTTATACAGTGACAGACCTGTACCCACCAGTACTGTACCCTAGTGTTATACAGTGACAGACCTGTACCCACCAGTACTGTACCCCAGTGTTATACAGCAACAGACCTGTACCCACCAGTACTGTACCCTAGTGTTATACAGTGACAGACCTGTACCCACCAGTACTGTACCCCAGTGTTATACAGCGACAGACCTGTACCCACCAGTACTGTACCCGTGTTATACAGCAACAGGCCTGTACCCACCAGTACTGTACCCCAGTGTTATACAGTGACAGACCTGTACCCACCACTACTGTACCCCAGTGTTATACAGTGACAGACCTGTACCCACCAGTACTGTACCCGTGTTAAACAGTGACAGACCTGTACCCACCAGTACTGTACCCCAGTGTTATACAGTGACAGACCTGTACCCACCAGTACTGTACCCCAGTGTTATACAGCGACAGACCTGTACCCACCAGTACTGTACCCCAGTGTTATACAGTGACAGACCTGTACCCACCAGTACTGTACCCCAGTGTTATATAGCGACAGACCTGTACCCACCAGTACTGTACCCGTGTTATACAGCGACAGATCTGTACCCACCAGTACTGTACCCCAGTGTTATAGTGACAGACCTGTACCCACCAGTACTGTACCCGTTATACAGTAACAGACCTGTACCCACCAGTACTGTACCCCAGTGTTAAACAGTGACAGACCTGTACCCACCAGTACTGTAACCCAGTGTTATACAGTGACAGACCTGTACCCACCAGTACTGTACCCCAGTGTTATACAGTGACAGACCTGTACCCACCAGTACTGTACCCCAGTGTTATACAGTGACAGACCTGTACCCACCAGTACTGTACCCCAGTGTTATACAACGACAGACCTGTACCCACCAGTACTGTACCCATGTTATACAGTGACAGACCTGTACCCACCAGTACTGTACCCCAGTGTTATACAGCAACAGACCTGTACCCACCAGTACTGTACCCCAGTGTTAGTGACAGACCTGTACCCACCAGTACTGTACCCGTGTTATACAGCAACAGACCTGTACCCACCAGTACTGTACCCCAATGTTATAGTGACAGACCTGTACCCAACAGTACTGTACCCCAGTGTTATACAGTGACAGACCTGTACCCACCAGTACTGTACCCCAGTGTTATACAGTGACAGACTTGTACCCACCAGTACTGTACCCGTGTGTTATACAGTGACAGACCTGCACCCACCAGTACTGTACCCCAGTGTTAGTGACAGACCTGTACCCACCGGTACTGTACCCGTGTTAGTGACAGACCTGTACCCACCAGTACTGTACCCCAGTGTTAGTGACAGACCTGTCCCCACCAGTATTGTACCCCAGTGTTATACAGAGACAGACCTTTTTTTTTATTCATTGATGGGATGTGGGCGTCGCTGGCTAGGCCTGCATTTAGTGCCCATCCCTAATTGCCCTTGAGAAGATGGTGGTGAGCCGCCTTCTTGAACCGCTGCAGTCCATATGGTGTAGGTACACCCACAATGCTGTTAGGAAGGGAGTTCCAGGATTTTGGCCCAGCGACAGTGAAGGAACGGCGATACAGGTCCAAGTCAGGATGGTGTGTGGCTTGGAGGGGAACTTGTAGGTGGTGATGTTCCCATGCGTCTGCTGCCCTTGTCCTTCTAAGTGGTAGAGGTCACAGGTTTGGAAGGTGCTGTTGAAGAAGCCTTGGCGAGTTGCTGCTGTGCATCTTGTAGATGGTACACGCTGCAGCCACAGTGCGCCGGTGGTGGAGGGAGTGAATGTTGAAGGGTGTGGATGGGGTGCCAATCAAGCGGGCTGCTTTGTCCTGGATGGTGTCGAGCTTCTTGAGTGTTGTTGGAGCTGCACTCATCCAGGCAAGTGGAGAGTATTCCATCACACTCCTGACTTGTGCCTTGTAGATGGTGGAAAGGCTTTGGGGAGTCAAGAGGTGAGACACTCGCCGCAGAATTCCCAGCCTCTGGCCTGCTCTTGTAGCCACAGTATTTATATGGCTGGTCCAGTTCAGTTTCTGATCAATGGTAACCCCCAGGATGTTGATAGTGGGGGATTCAGCGATGGTAATACCATTGAATGTCAGTACACCAGTACTGTACCCCTAGAGTTACGCAGCTCAAAGCGTTCTCTGCAGGCAGAGTTTAGAAGGGCAGAATTTACAACTGTACTGCTGTCGTTTTTGAATAGGACAAGCAGACACTATGAAAATATCACGTGACCACCATTAAACTTCACTGAAATCCAGTGATAGCATTGATGCTGTTGTGAACTCTGCCATTGACTTTAATTTAACAAAGGCATCAGTCCAAAGTCAGGTTTCTCAGACTCCGAAAAGTGACCAAAAAGTGTCTTGAATCTTACAGCCGACATGTACAGTCCTGACCAGCTGTACTGCACAGGCGATTCCCCCTCGGATACCAGACAGACTTGAAGCACTGTGTCTAACCCAAAGGGTTTCTTAAATATGTATATAAAACTCCTTTGGAAATGAAAGCATCAACTGTTTTTGCTGCATTTATGTAGCACCTCAATCACATCTCTCAAAGCACTCAACAAGGAATTGCCTCTCTCTGCAGTGATTACAGAGGCAACGCAGCGCCATCCTGCGCACAGCAAGATCCCAACAATAGCACCCCACGTCGAGGCCAGTTAATCTCTGGTGGTATTGGTTCAGGGAAGAATGTGGCCGGGGCGCCAGGATAACCTCCGGTTCTCTGGATCTTTAACGCCACCTGAACTATTGGTTGGGAACGTTGCTTTAGTGTCTTTTTCGAAGGAGAGCAGGTCTGACAATGCAGCACACGCTCACTGCTGCGCAGAGTGTCAGCCTGGATTACGGGCCGAATTCGTGGAATGAGGAATAAGCCCATAGCATTCTGTCTCAGAAAGCGAACACCAACAGAACCAGGCAAATACAAGCACATTCTTCTGATCCTTGATCTCACGTGAGGGCAAAATCATGAGGGGTCTAGACAGAGTAGATAGAGAGAAACTGTTCCCATTGGATTGAGGATTGGTTAACAGACAGAAAACAGAGAGTAGGAAAAAACGGGTTATTTCCAGGTTGGCAGGCTGTGACTAGTAGGGTACCACAAGGATCAGTGCTTGGGCCTCAGCTATCCACAATCTACATCAATGATTTGGATGAAGGGACCAAATGTAATACAGGAAACTTTCTGGTATCCGGCACTGACGGGACCGAGTTGGTGCCGTACCATCAAAACTGCCGGAGAAACGAGCGCTATAGTTAAAAGATAGGGAGCTTCTGAGCTCCATCTGAAGCAACAAACCCTGTTGCTTGGCAACAGCTTCAAAACAGTCGGCGCAGCTTGCAAGCGTCACTGTAGCTAAGCAACAGCTTCAGCTACACACTTGCACTGCCGCAAATGGAGAAAAAAAAGCAACTAAAAGTAAAAAAAGTTACCTGAACCGACTCCTAAATTTTGCCGGTGGATAGAACGTTCTGGATATTTAACCTCCGTTTAAACAAAAGTTTCCTGTATATCCAAATTTTCTGATGATACAAAGCTGGGTGGGAATGTAAGTTGTGAGGAAGATGCAAGGGGGCTTTCAGGGGATACAGGCAGGCTAAGTGAGTGGGCAAGAACATGGCAAATGGAATATAATGTGGAGAAATGTGAAGTTATTCACTTCGGTAGGAAAATAGAAAAGCAGAGTATTTTTTAAAATGGTGAGAGATTGGGAAATGTTTTGTTCAGAGGGACCTGGGTGTCCTTGTACACGAATCACTGAAAGTTAACATGCAGGTACAGCAAGCAATTAGGAAAGCAAATGGTATGTTGGCCTTTATTACAAGAGGATTTGAGTATAAGAGTAAAGACGTCTTACTGCAATTATTTAGGGCCCTGGTGAGACCACACCTAGAGTATTGTGGAGTTTTGGTCTCCTTACCTAAGGCAGCATAGAAACATAGAAGATAGTAGTAGCAGTAGGCCATTCGGCCCCTTGAGCCTGTTCCGCCATTTAATGCGATCATGGCTGATCATCCAAACTCACTACCCTGTCCCTGCTTTCTCCCCATATCCCTTTAGCCTTAAATATATCTAACTCCTTCTTGAATATATTTAATGAATTGGCCTCAACTGCCTTGTGTGGCAGAGAATTCCACAGGTTCACCACTCCCTGGGTGAAGAAATTCCTCCTCATCGCTGTCCTAAATGGCTTACCCCTTATCTTTAGACCGTGACCCCCTGGTTCTGGACTCCCCCGCCATCGGGAACATCCTTCCTGCATCTAGTCTGTCTAGTCCTGTTAGAATTTTATAAGTTTTAATGAGATCCCCTCTCATTCTTCTAAACTCTAGCGAATATAAGCCTAATCGACCCAATCTCTCCTCATACGTCATTCCTGCCAACCCAGGTATCAGTCTGGTGAATCTTCGCTGCACTCTCTCCATGGCAAGAACATCCTTCCTCAGATAAGGCGACCAAAACTGCACACAATACTCAAGGTGTGGTCTCACCAAGGCCCTGTACAACTGCAGCAAGACATCCTTGTTCCTGTACTCGAATCCTCTCGCTACGAAGGCCAACATACCATTTGCCTTAACCGCCTGCTGCACCTGCATGCTTACCTTCAGCAGCTGGTGCACCAGGACACCCAGGTCTCGTTGCACTTCCCCTTCTCCCAATCTATTGCCATTCAGATAATAATCTGTCTTTCTGTTTTTGCCACCGAAGTGGATAACCTCGCATTTATACACATTATACTGCATCTGCCATGCATCTGCCCAATCGCCCAACCTGCCCAAATCATATTGGAGTTTCTCTGTATCCTCCTCACAGCACACACGCCCACCCAGCTTTGTGTCGTCTGCAAACTTGGAGATATTACATCTAGTTCCCTCGTCTAGATCATTAATATATATTGTGAATAGCTGGGGTCCAAGGACCGATCCCTGCGGTACCCCACTAGTCACTGCCTGCCACTTGGAATAAGGCCCGTTTATTCCAACTCTTTGCTTCCTGTCTGCCAACCAGTTCTCTATCCAAGTCAGTACCTTGCCCCCAATCCCATGTGCTTTAACTTTACACGCTAATCTCTTATGTGGGACCTTATCGAAAGCCTTCTGAAAGTCCAAATACACCACATCCACTGGTTCTCCCTTATCTATTCTACCAGTTACATCCTCAAAAAATTACAGATTAGTCAAGCACGATTTACCTTTTGTAAATCCATGTTGACTTTGTCCGATTCTTGTCACTGTCGGATATACTTGCCATCGAGGGAGTGCAACGAAGGTTCACCAGACTGGTTCCTGGGATGGGGGGATTGTCCTATGAGGAGAGATTGAGTAGACTAGGCCTATATTCTCTAGAGTTTAGAAGAATGAGAGGTGATCTCATTGAAACATACAAAATTCTTACAGGGCTTGACAGGGTAGATGCAGGGAGGATGTTTCCCCTGGCTGGGGAGTCTAGAACCAGGGGTCACAGTCTCAGAATAAGGGGTCGGCCATTTAGGACTGAGATGAGGAGAAATGTCTTCACTCAGAGGGCGGTGAATCTTTGGAATTCTCTACCCCAGAGGGCTGTGGAGGCTCAGTCGTTGAGTATATTCAAGACAGAGATCGATAGATTTTTGGATATTAAGGGAATCAAGGGATACGGGGATAGTGCAGATGAGGTAGAAGATCGGCCATGATCTTATTGAATGGCGGAGCAGGCTCGAATGACCAAATGCCCTACTCCTATTTCTTGTGTTCTCATGGGCAGAAGGGTCGAGAACCAGAGGACACAGATTTACGGTGATTGGCAGAAGAACCAAAGGTGACATGAGGGAAAAAAATGTTTTTAATGCAGCGAGTGGTTAGAATCTGGAATGCACTGCCTGAAAGGGTGATGGAGGCAGATTCAATCATGGCTTGCAAAACGGAATTGGATAAGCAGCTGAAGGAAAAAAACGTGCAAAAATGGGGAAAGGGCGGGGGAGTGCGACTAGCTGAAGTGCTCTCGCAGAGAGCTGGCACGGGTTTCGACGGGCCGAATGGCCTGCTACTGTGCTGTAACCATTCTATGATTCTATAAAAGCATGCACAGCTATTGCATGTGTTAATCCCAATAACATTCCTTGCTTGCTGATAAAAGCTTATGATGTTTGCGTGGGAGGCAGGGAAGAGAAGTGTGGAAAGAATTATTGTGCGCTTTACGGTGTCGAGGAAGCTCAGTTGGTGGCACTCTCAGCCACACCAGGACTTGAGCAGAGAATCTAGGCCGACACATCAGTGTATTACTGAGAGTACTGCATTGCTGCAGGTGCTGGCTTTCAGGTGATGCTCCATCTGCCTGCTCAGGCGGATGCAATGGCGTCTGTCATCTTCACCTTATAGCCTTGCTACATCATTGCCTGCAACCAAAACTAACTGCAGGGCATCAATTAACGGCAAGGTTAACACTGTAGACCCTTTGTTTTGATAAACAGTCTGCACCTTAAACAGACAGAAAGAAAAGACTTGTATTTCTCCAGCGTGTCCACCGGACTTCCCAAAGCGCTTTACAGCCAATGAAGTACGGTTGCAGTGTGGTCACTGTTGTAATGTAGGAAACGCAGCAGCCAATTTGCGCACAGCAAGCTCCCACAAACAGGAATGTGATAATGACCAGATAATTTGTTTTAGTGATATTGCTGGAAAGATAAATATAAGCCAGGACACCGGGGATAACCTCCCTGCTCTTCTTTGAAATAGTGCCATGGGATCTTTCACATCCACCTGAGCGCACAGACGGGTACCTCGGTTTAACGTCTCATCCAAAAGACTGCCCCTCCGAAAGTGCAACGCTCCCTCAGTACTGCCCCTCCGACAGTGCGGCGCTCCCTCAGTACTGCCCCTCCGACAGTGCGGCGCTCCCTCAGTACTGACCCTCCAACAGTGCGGCACTCCCTCAGTACTGACTCTCCGACAGTGCGGCGCTCCCTCAGTACTGCCCCTCCAACAGTGCGGCGCTCCCTCAGTACTGCCCCTCCAACAGTGCCGCACTCCCTCAGTACTGCCCCTCCGACAGTGCGGCGCTCCCTCAGTACTGCCCCTCCGACAGTGCCGCACTCCCTCAGTACTGTACTGGGAGTATCAGCCTAGATTTTTATGCTCAAGTCTCTGGAGTGGGACTTGAACCCACAACCTTCTAACTCAGGGGGGAGCATGCTACCTACCCACTGAGCCACAGCTGAGACATCCTGCCTTTTCTCTGTTCAGGTGCTGACCAACATCCCCTGTATTTGCAGCACTTTCCTGTTTCCACATTACAGCTGTGACTGAGGCAGCTACAAATCACAGCATAGGCCCCCCGCACACCCCCAGCCCCATCTCAATCCTTGGCTCACTGTGGACGTCTGCACTGGAAAGACAATTAAGTGGAGTCATTGACGGATGAGACTGTGAAATGGCCGTCAGCCAAGCACTAGGGCTGCAGATTAATCTGGGAGATGATGTTCTGAATCACAACAATGCGTGTCTTTATTACACTGAAGGACAGGGTTTACATTCTCCATTAATAAAAAGCACACACACTTATTCAGCCCACTCTAAGCAAACAGAGCAATGAAGAGATTTCACGCAGATGTTAGATTTACATCAGCAGACTTCATTTCTAACACTGCTGTGAATGCACACAGCAAGCCAATACTTGCAATGCGATGCTGGGAAAAGCTGTACAGGCTGGTAGGAGGAGGGAGATGGAAATAAACTAAGAGATAAGGACTGCACATCTGTATTAAAAACCTTACGTCTAGGTGCATTTCCTGTCTGCATCACTCGTCGTCCTGCTGTCACGTTGCTGAACGTGCAGTGATTATTCCCCCAATTAGAAATCCAACGGCCACATTTCGAATGGGATTTGCCTGTGTTAACTCATCATTCTTGTTGAACAGTCTGGCTGTCGGATTCCCACAATTCTCTCAAAATACTTTCTGAAAACCTGCCATTTCTTTCCTCAGTAAGAAATTTCCAATGTCCAACGCAAGGGTTTAAACATAATTCTTTTTTTAAATGACATTTTTCACAATGACGTGGTTAAATTTAACCGTGGAATTGCCCCTTGGGTCTATTAATGCCTTCATTAAAGCTTGGACTTGACCTGAAAAGTCTGGGCTCGGACTGGAGATTTTCACCGTGCAACAGTTGAGAGAGACTGCAATCGCATCTGTGCACTGTGAACACGTGCCGTTTGCGGAATTTCCAGGCATGGCATCTGTACATCAAGAGAAGCTGAAGGATCTGTCTTCTCACCCTGGCACCATTTGAGAGTTTCTTTGCTTTTCTCCAACGATTTTCCGTCCAATAATTTTAACGTGTAGAAAATTTATGCTTCAATGCAAGAACAGAAAGATAGGGACCAGCTGACAATGGCCAACATGCAGGAACACGTGTGGCGGGAGGTGGTGGGGTGGTTCAAAAAGGGGCCAACAGCACTTTGGGTCCCATTCTCCTGGGCACCCCCTGCCTCACAAGGATGTCTGACCCGGTTTCCCCCCAATAGTGCCAGATCCCAGCAATCTCCAGTGCTCCAAATTCTCCTCCCAAGTCCTGCTGGACCGTTGCATCCCCCCCCCCCGCCTGGACCGTCGCATCCCCCCCCCCCGCCTCGACCGTCGGATCCCCCCCCCAACTGTCGGATCCACCCCCCCCCCCCCCCCCGACCGTCGGATCCACCCCCCCTCGACCGTCGGATCCCCCTCCTCGGACTTCCTCGCCCACGGACACCTCCCTCCCAGTGCTCACAAATGCAGAGATCGCATTCCCCGTGCTCTCAAATCCTAGAACCACTCCAATAGCTCCTTCACCCCAGTGTCCCGAGGTCCTAAGCTCTGGAATTTCCTCCCTAAACCTCTCTCTCCTCCTTTAAGATGCTCCTTAAAAACTACCTCGTCACCCGTCCTAATACCTCATGTGGCTTGGTGTCAAATTTTGTTATAACACTGAAGCGCCTTGGGACGTTTTACTACATTAAGAAAGAAAGACTTGCATTTATATAGCGCTTTTCACGGCCTCAGGACCTCAAGTGTTTTTTGAAGTGTGGTCACTGTTGTAATGTAGGAAAGCAGCAGCCAATTTGCACACAGCAAGCTCCCACAAACAGCAATGTTAGATGTTGATTGTGGGATAAATATTGGCCAGGACTCCGGGGTTAACTCCCCTGCTCTTCTTCGAAATAGTGCCATGGGATCTTTCACTTCCACCTGACAGAGCAGAGGGGCCTCGGTTTAATGTCTCATCCAAAAGACGGCACCTCCGACAGTGCGGCGCTCCCTCAGTACGGCCCCTCCGACAGTGCGGCGCTCCCTCAGTACTGCCCCTCCAACAGTCAGCACTCCCTCAGTACTATCCCTGACAGTGCAGCTCTCCCTCAGTACTGCCCCTCCCACAGTGCAGCGCTCCCTCAGTACTGCCCCTCCCACAGTGCAGCGCTCCCTCAGTACTGCCCCTCCCACAGTGCAGCACTCCCTCAGTACTGCCCCTCCGACAGTGCAGTGCTCCCTCAGTACTGCCCCTGCGACAGTGCAGCACTCCCTCAGTACTGACCCTCCGACAGTGCAGCACTCCCTCAGTACTGCCCCTCCGACAGTGCGGCGCTCCCTCAGTACTGCCCCTCCCAGTGCGGCGCTCCCTCAGTACTGCCCCTCCGACAGTGCGGCGCTCCCTCAGTACTGCCCCTCCCACATTGCGGCGCTCCCTCAGCACTGCACGGGAGTGTCAGCCTGGATTTTTGTGCTCAAGTCTCTGGAGAGGGACTTGAACTCATGACCTCCTGACTCGGAGGCGAGAGTGCGACCCACTGAGCCCCGGCTGACACTATAAAGGCGCTATATAAATACAAGTTGTTGTTGTAGGTTGTAGGATTGTTCCATCAATCCCAGAGCTGAGAATCTGCCCCCCTTCCAGTGCACCCAGGAGCCCACCTCGGGTGCCCCAGGCCCCACACCAGTCCTGCCAAATCTTCGGGCCAGCCCCAGTGCGGAGGTCAGTGACCATGGTAATACTACTTTGCTTAACACTCATGCTCTTAAGAACTTCCAACTCACTTTGAGCAACAGCATTGGAGATCCACTAGTCAATATGATAATCCTTGCATGTATGCGGCATTTTATTGCATCAAAAAGTCCCAGCATGTTTTGAACACAATCACTGAACGCAGCATTTGTTTGTCGGCAGGTGCTGCGGATGTTCTGCCTGTAACACAACCTCGCAGTGCGGAGGTGAGTGATCAGTTCGTCTCTTTTTTTTTGGTTAAGGGAAGGCTAATGGCTGTTTGTGACAGTCATGGATTGTGTGACGCGCTTATTAAAATTAATGAAACGATTTCAAATTCTATTCCAATCAAAGGGGAATAACCCACTCCATTATCGAGTCTTCCATGTCTGTGAATACGTCACATGACACTTTCATTGATCCATAGAAACTTACAGCACAGACGGAGGCAATTCGGCCAGTCATGTCTGTGCTAGATCTTTGAAAGTGCTTAGTCCCACACCCTGCTTTTCGTCCGTAATCCTGTAAGTTACTCACGTACCCGCCCAACTCCACTTAAGTGGCTTCTGAAACGCTGTTATTTTATAAACCAATACCCTCAACTATAAACCACCCCTCGCCCAGTATCGTCCATGGTGAAACTCCCCGGAACAGTTTTCATTTCTATTTCTTTAGGCATTGCACTGAAAAGACCTTACACTTCCAGTGGCAGAAGGGACAATAACCAGACGACACAGATTTCAGGTGATTGGCAAAAGAACCAGAGGGGAGATGAGGAAACATTTTTTTACGCAGCGAGTTGTTGTGATCTGGAACGCGCTGCCTGAAAGGGCGGTGGAAGCAGATTCAATAGAAACTTTCAGAAGGGAATTGGATAAATACTGGAAGGGGAAAAATGTGCAGGGCAATGGGGAAGAGCAGGGGATTGGGACTAAATGGAGAGATCTTTCAAAGAGCTGGCACATGCACAATGGGCCAAATGGTCTCCTTCTGCGCTGTATCACTCTGATTCTATAATTTTTCCCTATTGAGAATAACAGGAACTCCACAGGCCAGTGATGCTGTGGACAGCTGGTTTAAACAGCCAGTATCCCGTTGTGTACTCTGGGACACTGTATCCAGAAACAAAGTGGGAACAGTCAAACAAGCCAGCACATGGATACAGGAAATACAGCACATCTGAGACACTTCCCTGGACTAGAACCACAGCTGCGTACGTCAGATCACAGAGGGGGAATAGTGAATGACTATTTTCACCGGTTGGTCAATCAGTGATTGGAAAACAGTGACAGGATCGGACAAAGTCAACATGGATTTACAAAATAACAACAGAAAATGCTGGAAAAACTCAGGTCAGGCAACATCCGTGGAGAGAAATTTGAGTTGACGTTTCGGGTCGAACCCTTCTTCAAAACTGGAAAGAAAAGAAAATAGATCGAAGGCAGGGCTGCGATCGGACAAAAGAAGTGAAAGAAACAAAAGAGCTAGATGAGATGGTAATAGGCTGAGATTAGGTGTAAAGTGTAGCCAAACGGAGATCCCGTCGAAGAGAAGAGCAGAACTTCTTCAAGGTAGGCATTCCTAGAAGAGGTGTGGCAGTGAACCAAACACTAGTACGATAGCAAAATACTGCAGATGTTGGAAATCCAAAATAAAATAAGGAGACCTTAAACCACCGGCCCCCCCCCCCCCCGGGCAGGGGAGTCCAGAACCAGGGGTCACAGTCTAAGGATAAGGGGTAAGCTATTTAGGACAGAGATGAGGAGGAATTTCTTCACCCAGAGAGTGGTGAACCTGTGGAATTCTCTACCACAGAAGGCAGTTGAGGTCAAATCATTAAATATATTCAAGAAGGAGTTGGATATATTTCTTAAGGCTAAAGGGATCAAGGGATATGGGGTGAAAGTAGGGACAGGGTACTGAATTTGGATGATCAGCCATGATCTCATTAAATGGCGGAGCAGGCTCGAGGGGCCGAATGGCCTACTCCTGCTCCTATCTTCTATGTTTCTATGTTTAACAAACAGTCTGTCGGTTAAGATGGATGTAAATCATTTCATGCCATTATTCAAAGAAATAAAGGGAAGTTCCCCCCAGTGCCCCGGCCACGATCTCATCCCTAAACCAACACCAACAAAAGAGATTAACTGCTTAATTATCTCATTGCTGCTTGCGAAACCTTGCTGTGCACAAATTGGTTGCTGCCTTTGCCTACACAACAGTGACTGCACTTCTGTGAAATGTTATCCCGACTCTCCAATCACTGGTTTGCATGAAGCCACTGGTATCAGCTTGGACTTTGCTAGCTCCACAATAGACAGACGGCAGAGGAAAGCAGGGCACCTTTAGAAAAAACCCAACTGCACACAGAGAAATTGAGAAACCTGGATGAGGGCTAAGGATCTGCGAAAAGCACTAAGGTTGAAAGATTGGGAAGCAAAATAATACAATTAGTGATTAGGCAATGCCAAGCTTGGCTTTTAAAAGTCTGTACAATCTTAAAATTAGAGCTAGGCCCTTCAGGAGTGAGATCAGGAAGCACTTCTTCACACAAAGGGTAGTGGAAATCTGGAACTCTCTCCCTCAAACAGGTCGTGGTTGTGGATGCCGGGGGCCCAATTAAACTTTCAGGACCAAGATTGATAGATTGTTGTTGGGTAAGAGTACCGAGGGATATGGAGCAAAGGCGGGTCAATGGAGTTGAGGTGTAGAGCAGCCACGATCTAATTAAATGGCAGATCAAGCTCGAGGGACTGAATGGCCTCCTCCTGTTCCTATGCAGCTTGTAGGAAGGGGGGGGGAAGACCGAGGGAGGCTGGGAGTTCCATTTTTAATATGTGGAGATGCCGGTGTTGGACTGGGGTGGACAAATGAGAAGTCACAACACCGGGTTATAGTCCAACAGCTTTATTTGAAATCACAAGCTTTCGGAGCGCTGCTCCTTCGTCAGGTGAAGTGAAGAGATGCATATAGGCACAGCATATATATAGTCAGAGAACACGGCCAGATGATTACAGGTAATCTTTCTAATTCCTTTATCACACCTTGGCAGAGAGATAATCACAGCAATCAAAGGTGTGAATTGTGTCCAAACAGGTCAGTCAGGAAAACATTACATCAAAGAACAATGAGGTGGGGTCAAATGTTGCAGATGCTGGGGTCTGTATGAAAAACAAAGCAGCAAAATACAATATATAAAAAAAAAAAAAATTTTTTTTTTTTGCTGGAAATCACAGCAGGTCCGGCCGCATCTATGCAGAGAGAACAAGCCAACGACGACTCGAGTCTGGACGACCCTACGTCAGGTGGGGTTACATGTAGCGTGACATGAATCCAAGATCCCGGTTGAGGCCATCCTCACAAGTGCGGAACTTGGCTATCAGTTTCTGCTCGACGATTTTGCGTTGTCGTGTGTCTCAAAGGCCACCTTGGAGAATGCTTACCCGAAGATCTGAGGCTGAATGTCCTTGACTGCTGAAGTGTTCCCCGACTGGGAGGGAACACTCCTGCCTGGCAATTGTTGTGCGGTGTCCATTTATCCGCTGTCGCAGTGTCTGCATGGTCTCGCCGATGTACCATGCTCCGGGGCATCCTTTCCTGCAACGTATGAGGTAGACAACGCTGGCCGAGTCACATGAGTATGTACCATGTACCTGGTGGGTGGTGTCCTCACGTGTGATGATGGTATCTGTGTTGATGATCTGGCATGTCTTGCAGAGGTTGCCGTGGCAGGGTTGTGTGGTGTCGTGGTCGCTATTCTCCTGAAAGCTGGGTAATTTGCTGCGAATGATGGTCATTTGAGGTTAGGCGGCTGTTTGAAGGCGAGTAGTGGAGGCGTGGGGATGGCCTTAGCGAGGTGTTCGTCATCATCGATGACATGTTGAAGGCTGCGAAGAACATGGCGTAGTTTCTCCGCTCCGGGGAAGTACTGGACGACGAAGGGTACTCTGTTGGTTGTGTCCCGTGTTTGTCTTCCGAGGAGGTCTATGCGACTTTTCGCTGTGGCCCGTCGGAACTGTCGATCGACGAGTCGAGCGTCATATCCTGTTCTTACGAGGGCGTCTTTCAGCGTCTGTAGGTGTCCATCGCGTTCCTCGTCGTCGGAGCAGATCCTGTGTATTCGCAGGGCTTTTCCATAGGGGATGGCTTCTTTAACGTGGTTAGGGTGGAAGCTGGAGAAGTGGAGCATCCTGAGGTTGTCCGTGGGCTTGCGGTAGAGTGAAGTGCTGAGGTGTCCGTCTTTGATGGAGATTCGTGTGTCCAAGAATGAAACCGATTCCGAGGAGTAGTCCATGGTGAGTTTGATGGTGGGATGGAACTTGTTGATGTTATCGTGTAGTCTTTTCAGTGATTCTTCGCCGTGGGTCCATAGGAAGAAAATGTCGTCGATGTATCTGGTGTATAGCGTTGGTTGGAGGTCCTGTGCAGCGAAGAAGTCTTGCTCGAACTTGTGCATGAAGATGTTGGCGTATTGGGGTGCGAATTTGGTCCCCATGGCTGTTCCGTGTGTTTGGGTAAAGAACTGATTGTCGAAGGTGAAGACATTGTGGTCAAGGATGAAGCGGATGAGTTGTAGGATGGCGTCTGGAGATTGGCTGTTGTTGGTGTCGAGTACTGAGGCTGTCGCAGCGATGCCGTCATCGTGGGGGATGCTGGTGTAGAGTGCCGAAACATCCATCGTGGCGAGGAGTGTTCCTGGTTCAACTGGTCCGTGGGTGCTGAGTTTCTGTAAGAAGCCTGTAGTGTCGCGACAGAAGCTGGGGGTTCCCTGTACGATGGGTTTCAGGATGCCCTCGACGTATCCAGAGAGGTTCTCACACAGGGTTCCGTTGCCTGATACGATAGGACGTCCGGGTGTGTTGGCCTTTGTGTATCTTTGGGAGGCAGTAGAAGTCTCCCACGTGTGGAGTACGTGGGATGAGAGCGCGTAGGATGCTTTGAAGGTCTGGATCGAAGGTCTTGATCAGTCTGTTGAGTTGGCAGGTGTGTTCTTTGGTCGGATCTGCGGGTAACTGTCTGTAGTGTTCCTGGTTGTCCAGTTGTTGGTATGCTTCTTTGCAATAGTCCATTCTGTTCTGTATGGCGATGGCTCCGCCTTTGTCTACTGGTTTGATGACGATGTTGCGGTTGGTCTTGAGAGCGTGGATGGCGTTGCGTTGTGCTCGGGTGACATTCTGGACTGTCTTGTGAGTGCGGCTGATGAATCTGGCGTTGATGCATCTCCTGACAGCTTGAGCATACATGTCAAGCTTAGGGCAGCGAACCTCTGGAGGGGTCCAATTTGACTCTTTCTTCTTCGGTTGCTGCACTGCGGATCCCTCTGTCTGCTGTTCCGGATCATTGATTGGCTCATTGGGTTCGCTGCTGACATCTTGGGATTTGTGGAAGAATTCCCGGAGCCTCATTCTCCTGATGAATTCCTCTGTGTCTGCCGCGAGACCGATGGGGTCCATTTTGGTGGTTTTCATACAGACCGCAGCATCTGCAACATTTGACCCCTTGTGACCCCACCTCATTGTTCTTTGATGTAATGTTTTCCTGACTGACCTGTTTGGACACCATTCACACCTTTGATTGCTGTGATTATCTCTCTGCAGAGGTGTGATAAAGGGCAGTTAGAAAGGTTACCTGTAATCATCTGGCAGTGTTCTGTGACTATATATGCTGTGTCTATATGCATCTCTTCACTTCACCCGACGAAGGAGCAGCACTCCGAAAGCTTGTGATTTCAAATAAAGCTGTTGGACTATAACCTGGTGTTGTGTGACTTCTTCCATTTTTAAGATACTGGGAAAAGAGCAAGTGAAGAGTGCGAGGCAATACGGCGAGTCTTGAGCAGCACAAGGTTTATGAAGTAAAAGAGGGGGCCCGACGGTGTATGTGGATCTTAGCAGGATTAAGAGCATAAGCTAGAGTGGTATCAATGACACACAAAAAATGGCAAGGGAAGGTTAATGGGAGAAAGATTGCCGCTGAACTGGTAGAAGCTGCTTCCTTCATTGTGAAATGTTAAATTCACCAAAAATCAAAACATGATTTTCGGTTTCTCAGTATCATTTCTGCGGCTGCTGTACGACTATAGCTCAGGCACGGCTGGACTGCTCAAAGAGCAAGGGGCAGAAAGCCAAGCCACCTCGCACACAAGTGAGCACTGTTAATCTTAGAGACCAACCGCATCCATTCAGTGGCTTTCAAAAACAGAAGCTATCACTGTTTACAAGTCTTGTCCAAAACAGCCCCAGCACATCCAAGCCACAATGTTTAAGGAAGTGATCCAGTCATCAGCTTTGAGCCACATGAACAGATGCTGGGCTGGGGCTCCTTTCAGTGAGACCCGAATCGTGGAGAAACACACAGCAGCACCAGGGTACATCGCTGCCTCGCTGAACTTGGGTTATGTGGAGAGTGGGGGTAAGAGTAAGTGGTGAGGAATTAAAGCCGCTTTTATATTGCATGCAATCGGCGCTAGTGCCGCCAACTCCTGGTGTGTAAGTCTTGCACACCCACCCACCCACAACCCCAGATTTGCTGATGACAGCTGCCAAAGGAATCTTTTCCATCTAAAAAGGGGAAAGGTTCCATTGGGGATTGTGGCAGGTGTATGAGCCCAGTACCTCAGGTGCCAGCAGCACTAGCATGGCACATTGCCCAATAAAAAAGCCGCGCAGTACAAAACAAACATTGGCTCATAGTGGTTCAAGTATGACCGTCCCTTAGCTGACCGGTTCAAATGCACCAATTAAACTTCAGCGGTAATTTTAATCAAGCCTAACAACTCATTGGCTACACTTATCAATTAATTGTTGAAAGACTTGCATTTATATAGCGCCTTGCACGTCCTCAGGATGTCCCAAAGCCAATAAAGTACTTTTGAAGTGGTCACTGTTGCAATGTAGGAAACACGGCAGCCAACATATGCACAGCAAGCTCCCACAAACAGCAACGTGATAATGACCAGATAATTTGTTTTAGTGATATTGATTGAGGGATAAATATTGACCCCAGGGCACGGGAGAGAACTCCCCAGCTCTTCTTCAAAATACTGCTGTGGGATCTTTTACGTCCACCTGAGAGGGGGCAGACGGGGCCTCGGTTTAACATCTCATCCAAAAGACAGCACCTCCGACAGTGCGGCACTCCCTCAATACTGCCCCTCCGACAGTGCGGAGTTCCCTGGAATGTCAGCACAGATTTTGTGCACAAGTCTCTGGAGTGGGGCTTGGACCCACGACCTTCTGTCTCAGAGGCGAGAGTGCTACTGTCGAGCAATGTCTGGCAACACCCAATCACATAACCTAGACTACAATCTAGGTCACTTGCGTGCAGTCCAGTACTGCACATGCTTTGATCTGCTGCATCTGGTCAGCTACCTGAGACAATGGCATCACCGTTAGAGAGGCATAAGAACATAAGAAATAGGAGCAGGAGTAGGCCAATTGGCCCCTCGAGCCTGCTCCGCCATTCAATAAGATCATGGCTGATCTGATCCTAACCGCCAATCCACTATGACAGGACTATCTCCTGAATCTAACAGAATTAGACACACGAAAACAGGAGCAGGATCAGGCTACACGGCCCCTGGGCCCGCTCCGCTACCCACAGGGCCATGACCTATCCGAACCTAGACTCATGTCCAAATTCCTGCCCGCTCCCCGTAACCCTTAATTCCCTTTTCTACTAGGAAACTGTCTATTTCTGTTTTAAATTTATGTAATGATGTAGCTTCAACAGCTTTTTGGGGCAGCATATTCCATGGACCTACCACCCTCTGAGTGAAGTAGTTCCTCCTCATCTCAGTTTTGAAAGAGCAGCCCCTTATTCTAAGACTATGCCCCCTAGTTCTAGTTTCACCCATCATCTGGAACATCCTCCCTGCATCCACCCGATCCAACCCCTTCATAATCTTATGTTTCAATAAGATCGCCTCTCATTCTTCTGAACTCCAATGAGTAGAGTCCCAATCTACTCAACCTCTCCTCATATGTCCATCCCCTCATCCCCGGGATTAATCGAGTGAACCTTCTTTGTACTGACTCGAGAGCAAGTATGTCCTTTCTTAAGTATGGACACCAAAACTGTATGCAGTATTCCAGGTGCGGCCTCATCAATACCTTGTACAACTGAAGCAATACCTCCCTATTTTTATATTCTATCCCCCTAGCAATGAAAGCCAACATTCCATTGGCCTTCTTAATCACTTGCTGCACCTGCATACTAACCTTTTGAGTTTCGTGCACCAGGACCCCCAGATCCCTTTGTACTTCAGTACTTTCAAGTTTCTTGCCATTAAGATAATAACTTGCTCTACGATTTTTCCTGCCAAAGTGCATAACCTCACACTTTCCAGTATTGTATTCCATCTGCCAAATCTCTGCCCACTTACTTAGCCTGTCTATGTCCCCTTGCAGGTTTTTTATGTCCTCCTCACTCACTACTTTCCCTCCCATCTTAGTATCATCTGCAAACTTTGATGTGTTACACTCGGTCCCCTCCTCCAAATCGTTAATATAGATTGTAAAGAGTTGGGGACCCAGCACTGACCCCTGCGGAACACCACTGGTTACTGATTGCCAGTCTGAATATGAACCATTTATCCCAACTCTCTGCCTTCTGTTAGATAGCCAATCCTCTATCCATGCCAGAATATTACCCCCAACCCCGTGATTTTTTATCTTAAGCAATATCTTTTGTGTGGCACCTTGTCAAATGCCTTTTGGAAGTCTAAATACACTACGTCCACTGGTTCACCTTTATCCACCCTATATGTTACTTCCTCAAAGAACTCCAGCAAATTTGTCAAACATGACTTCCCCTTCATAAAACCATGCTGACTTTGTCTTATTAAATTATGATTATCCAAATGTCCTGTTACTGTCTCCTTAATAATGGACTCCAAAATTTTACCTACCACAGATGTTAGGCTAACCGGTCTATAGTTTCCAGCCTTCTGTCTACTGCCCTTTTTAAATAAGGGTGTTACATGAGCAGTTTTCCAGTCTGCCGGGACCTTTGCTGAGTCCAGGGAGTTTTGGAAGATTATTACCAATGCAGCCACAATCCCTACCGCCACTTCCCTCAAAACCCTGGGATGTAAGCCATCAGGCCCAGGTGATTTATCCGCCTTGAGTCCCATTATTTTACCAAGTACTACTTCCTTAGTGATTTTGATCGTATTTAGCTCCTCCCCCCCTATAACCCCCTGCTTGTCAAGTGTTGGGATATTCTTGGTGTCCTCTACTGTAAAGACTGATACAAAATATTCATTCAGTGTTTTTGCCATCTCCATATTTCCCACCATTAATTTCCCGGTCTCATCCTCTAAGGGACCAACATTTACTTTAGCCACCCTTTTGCTTTTTATATAACTATAAAAACTCTTACTATCTGTCTTTATATTTTTTGCTAATTTACTTTCATAATCTATCTTCCCTTTCTTAATCAATCTTTTTGTTATTTTTTGCTGTCTTTTAAAGTTTTCCCAATCCTCTATCCTCCCACTAGATTTGGCTACCTTATATGCCCTTGTTTTTAGTCGAATACTATCCTTAATTTCTTTACTTAGCCACGGATGGCTGTCTTTTCTTTTACACCCTTTTTTTCCCTCAGTGGAATATACTTTTTTTGGAATTTGTAAAATAACTCCTTAAATGTACACCACTGATCATGTATCGTCTTATCCTTTAACCTATTTTCCCAATCCACTTTACTCAATTCCGCTCTCATACCTTCATAGTCTCCTTTATTCAAGCTTAGCACGCTTGTTTGAGATACAGCCTCCTCACCCTCTAATTGAATATGGAATTCAACCATGTTATGGTCACTCATTCCAAGGGGATCCTTTACTAGGACATTTTTAATTAATCCTGTCTCGTTACACAGGACCAGATCTAAGGTTGCTTGCCCCCTGGTTGGTTCAGTTACATACTGCTCAAGAAACCCATCCCTAATACACTCAATGAACTCATCCTCAAGGCAGCCCTGCCCAATTTGATTCGTCCAATTTATATGATAGTTAAAATCCCCCATAATTATAGATGTTCCCTTATTACAAGCCTCAACTATTTCCTGATTGATACTCCGTCCAACCGAGTTGCGACTGTTCGGAGGCCTATATACTACACCCACTAGTGTTTTTTTCGCCTTATTATTCCTAATCTCCACCCAAACTGTTTCATTATCCTGATCCTTTGACCCAATATCATTTCTCTGTATTACAGTGATTCCTTCCTTTATTAACATAGCCACCCCACCTCCCCTTCCTTCCTGCCTGTCCTTCCTGATTGTTAAATAACCTGGTATGTTTAATTCCCAGGCATTGTCACCCTGCAGCCATGTTTCTGTAATGGCCACAAGATCATACCCATATGTAGCTATTTGTGCCTTTAACTCGTCTATTTTGTTACGAATGCTACGTGCATTCAGATAGAGAACTTTCAAATATGTTTTGTGACACTTAGTTCCTGCTATTGCCCTTTTTATTACTTTACCTTTTACTCCACACCTTCTACCCCTTCCTGACACGCTCTGGTTTTTAATTTCCCCACTGCTACCTAAGTCTATGACCTTCTCTGTTGTCATTTGTATTATTTGCTCTCTAGGAACCTCCCCCCCACTAGTTAGTTTAAAGCCCTCTCGACAGCCCTAGTTATATGATCCGCCAGGACTCTAGTCCCAGCACTGGCCAAGTGAAGCCCGTCCCAACGGAACAGCTCCCTCCTGTCCCAGTACTGGTGCCAGTGTCCCAGGAAGCAAAACCCATTTCTCCCACACCAGTCTTTGAGCCACGCATTTAACTCTCTTATTTTATTTGTCCTAGCCAAATTCGCTCGTGGCTCAGGTAATAATCCAGAGATTATTACCCTTGTGGTTCTGCTTTTTAATTTGGCCCCTAGCTGCTCAAACTCCCTCAGCAGAACCTCCTTCCTTGTCCTATCTATGTCGTTGGTACCAACATGGACCACGACAACTGGATCCTCCCCCTCCCACTCCAAGTTTCTGTCCAGCCCAGAGGAGATGTCCTTAACCCTGGCACCGGGTAGGCAACACAGCCTACGGGACTCTCGCTCTTGGCTGCAGAGAACTCTCTCTATCCCCCTAATAATACTATCCCCTACCACTACAACATTTCTATTTACTCCCCCCTCTTGAATGGCCCCCCTCTCCACGGTGCTGTGGCCAGGTTGCTCATCCTCCCTGCAGCCCCTGCTTCCGTCTCCACAGGGAGTAAGAAGCTCGAACCTGTTGGACAAGAGCAAGGGCTGCGGCTCCTCCAACACTACCTTCTGGATCCCCGTACCTGCCTCACTCGTGGTCACACCGTCCTGTCCCTGACCATGGGCTACATCTGAATTAATTAACTTCATAGGTGTGACCACCTCCTGATACACAGAGTCCAGGTACTTCTCCCCCTCCCTGATGTGTCGCAGTATCTGAAGCTCAGACTCCAGCTCATCAACACGGAGCTGGAGATCCTGTAGCAGCAGACACTTGTCACAGATCTAATCACCGTTAGCCTCAATGGGGTCTACCGGCTCCCACATCTCGCAACAGTAACACATCATCTGCTCCATTCTATGTAATTAATTATAAAAAAAATTATTTAATTAATTGGATTTAAATTAAATCAATCCCTCTAAATTACACCAGTTTAATGGTTAACCAACTGTCTCCCTTACAGCACAGACCCTAGAAAAAAACCGCCGAATTTAAGCTATCAGTTAGTTACCCAGATGCCGGACTGAAGCTCTCGATCTTCTCAGTAATGCCAGTGGTGCACATATGCAGTGCTGTCACTAGGTTACTTCTTGTACTGGTACCAATGTGCTATAGAAAAACATCTCAAGACTCACTTAATTCACCGATTTAATGCTGTGCGAACACCATGCTTACGCAACACTCTTAATTCACCTGTAAATAGCTCCCACCGTTAACTTGTATGTGGACCACGCCTTTATCACAGTAAAAAAATCCCATGGCGCTTTAAAGGCAGAACAGCAACTTGTATTTATATAGCGCCTTTAACATAGTAAAACGTCCCAAGGCGTTTCACAGGAGTGTTATAAAACAACATGTGACACGGAGCCACACAAGGAGATAGTAGGGCAGGCGACCAAAAGCTTGGTCAAAGAGGTAGGTTTTAAGGAGCACCTTAAAAAGGAGAGAGAGGCGGAGAGGTTTAGGGAGGGAATTCCAGAGCTTAGGACCTCGGCAGCTGAAGGCACGGCCGCCAATGGTGGAGATTAAAATCAGGGATGTGCAAGAGACCAGAATTTGCGGAGTGCAGATACCTCGGAGGGTTGTAGGGCTGGCGGAGATTAGAGATAGGGAGGGGTGAGGCCATGGAGGGACATGAAAACAAGAATGAGAATTTTAAAATCGAGGCGTTGCTTAACTGGGAGCCAATGTAGGTCAGCGAGCACAGGTGGTGATGGGCGAACGGGACTTGGTGCGAGTTCGGACACGGGCAGCGAGTTTTGGATCATCTCAATTTTACGAAGAATGGAACGTGGGAGGCCAGCCAGGAGTGCGCTGGAAGTGTCAAGTCTAGAGGTGACCAGGGCAACGATGAGGCAATGGAAGCAGACAACAAGCAGAAGAATTAAGGAAGGTGACTAAATGCATGAACAAACATGAGATTGAGGAAGTTTTTGAAGGTGGATACTGCAGCAGCAAGGCAGAGGTGTTGAGTCGCCGAGTGTAGGGCCCCGCCAGCTAAAGGATCTACTACTGAGAAGGTGGAAAGGAAGCCGAGGGGATGCAAAGGAAGTCGGAACTGGATTGGTGGGGAGTGCGCATTGGCGGATGGGACTGAAGCGTTTAGATAGAGTAAATAAAGAAACTGTTCCCAGTGGCTGAAGGGTGGATAACCAGAGGGCACGGATTGAAGGTGATTGGCAAAAGAACCAGAGGCGACAGGAGGGAAAACTTTTTTACGCAGAGTGTGGTTAGGATTTGGAATGTGCTGCCTGATAGGGCGGTGGAAACAGATTCAATAGCAGCCTTCAAAAGGGAATTGGGTAAATACTTGAAGGAGAAAAAATTGCAGGGCTATGGGGAAATAACAGGGGAGTGAGACTAACTGGATTGCTCTTCGAAAGAGCCGGCGTGGACTTGATGGGCCGAATGGCCTCCTTCTGTACTGTATTATTCTATGATTCTATGAGGAGGTTGCCGGGGAGGGAAAGAGCGCAGGGAAAGAGGGAGACTTTTAGAGATTTGTCAACCAGGACGAAGGTCTTGAATTGAATGTTTTGTGGAACCAGTGGAGGATTGGGAGGACAGGAGTGAGTGGAGCGCGGGACGTGGGCCGGGACTGGTGCCAGTGGCAGGGTTTCGGACAAGTATGGTGGGCCGTGGGAGAGCGCAACAAGACAGTGGGAGAAGAGGAAGGATGTCTTCAGTTTCTTACCAATCCCTAAAGACCTTACACTTTGGAACGGGAGTCCAATACTTCAGCACTAGAGTTACAGGGTGGGTTTAGGATTACAAAACTTTAGAGCACACAGAGGCCATTCAACCCATCGTGCCTGTGCCAGCTCTCAAGCTGCTAGTCACTTGGCCCAGTTCCCCTTTCCCAAAACCCTTCTAAAATTTTCTTTTTTAAAAGGGAAGGGGATGAATATTTGAAAACTAATTTGGATTTTGTTTCCTCCATTGCGTCAGCCATGGCTCAGTGGGTAGCACACTTGCCTCTGAGTCAGAAGGTTGCGGGTTCAAGTCCCACTCCAGAGACTTGGGCACAAAAATCTAGGCCGACACTCCAGTACAGTACTGAGGGAGCACAGCACTGTCAGAGGGGCCATCTTTCGGATGAGACATTAAACCGAGGCCCCGTCTGCTCTCTCCAGTGGACGTACAAGATCCCACGGCACTATTTCGAAGAGCAGGGGAGTTCTCCCCGGTGTCCTGGCCAAAATTTAACCCCTCAATCAACATCACCAGAACAGGTTATCAGGTCATTATCACATTGCTGTTTGTGGGAGCTTGCTGTGCGCAAGCTGGCTGCCGTGTTTCCTACATTACAACAACGACTACACTGCAAAAGTACTTCATTGGCTGTAAAGCGCTGTGGGATGTCCGGTGGTCATGAAAGGCGCTATAGAAATGCAAGTCTTTCTTTTCACTGTCCCTGCTAAGGCAATCCATGTCCTAACAACACCCTGCATTTAAAAAAAACCTCTCCCTTTATTCTTCGCAGTATCTTAAATTTACACTCTAGCTAGACCAGCTCACTAACAAGTGGAAATAGTTTGACATCATTTGACTTAGTAAAATCCTTTATAATTCTAAATCACCACCATCAGATCTCTTAAGCTTTTGCAAAGGCAAGGCATCTAAAACTGGACACAATATCCCAGCTAGGCCAGGTTTTAATTTAAAACCTTTCCGCAATACTTCACTGATATACCTGATGGACAGTAACTGTAGCCATCTCCTGCATGCACTCACTCACTGGGGAGGGGTTGAAAGGCATGAAACAGCACAACAGACAAGGGCAGCAGGCACATGGGAACACCACCACCACCACCTCCAAGTTCCCCTCCAAGTCACACACCATCCTGACTTAGAAATATATCAGCCGATCCTTCATCGTCGCTGGGTCAAAATCCTGGAACTCCCTCCCTAACAGCACTGTGGGAGCACCTTCACCACACGGACTGCAGCGGTTCAAGGCGGCGGCTCACCACCACCTTCTCGAGGGCAACTAGGGATGGGCAATAAATGCCGGCCTTGCCAGCAACGCCCACATCCCATAAACAAATTTTAAAAACTGCAGGTTCCTTCCGTCAATTCAGTTACATGGAGAGACTGGAGAAGCTGTGATTGTTCTCCTCAGAGCAGAGAAGGTTAAGGGGAGATTTAATAGAGGTGTTCAAAATTATCAGGGGTTTTGATACGAGTAAATAAGGAGAAACCTTTTCCAGTGGCAGGAGGGTCGGTAACCAGAGGACACAGAGTGAAGGGAATTGGCAAAAGAACCAGAGGGGAGAGGAGGAAACGTTTGTGTACGGAGCGAGTTGTGATCTGGAATTCACTGCCTGAAAGGGCGGTGGAAGCAGATTCAATAATAACTTTCAAAACAGAATTGGAGAAATACTTGAAGGGGGAAAATTTGCAGGGCTAAGAACATAAGAAATAGGAGCAGGAGTCGGCCATTCGGCCCTTCGAGCCTGCTCCCCCATTCAATAAGATCATGGCTGATCTTCTGCCTCAACTCCATTCACCGGCCCTATTGCCATATCCCTTGATGCCCTTACTAGTCAGAAATCTAGCGACTTCGGTTTTGAATATACCCAATGACTGAGCCTCCACAGCCCTCTGGGGTAGAGAATTCCAACGATTCACCACCCTCTGTGAAGAAATTTCTTCTCATCTCAGTCCTGAATGGCCTACCCTTTATCCTGAGGCTGTGGCTCCTGGTTCTAGACTCCCCAGCCAAGGGAAACATTCTCCCAGCATCCACCCTATCAAGCCCTGCAATAATATTGTATGCTTCAATGAGATCCCCTCTCATTCTTCTGAATTCAAGAGAACACAGGCCTAGTTTACTCAATCTCTTCTCATACGACAGTCCCGCCATCCCAGGAATCAATCTTGTGAACCTTCATTGCACTCCCTCTATGGCAAGTATATCCTTCCTTAGGTAAGGAGACCAAAATTGTACACAGTACTCCAGGTGTGGTCTCACCAAGGCCCTATATAATTGGAGTAAGAATTCTTTACAAGAGGATTTGAGTACAGGAGTAATGGAGGCCAGCATACCATTTGCCTTCCTAATGGCTTGCTGCACCTGCACATTCACTTTCAGTGACTCATGTACAAGGACACCCAGGTCCCTTTGAGCATCTGCATTCCCCAATCTTTCACCATTTAGGAAATACTCTGCCTTTCTGTTTTTTTCTACCAAAGTGGATAACTTCACATTTATCCACATTATATTCCATCTGCCATGTTCTCGCCCACTCACTGAGCCTGTCGAGATCCCCTTGAAGCCTCTTCACATCTGACACTGCCACCTAACTTTGTATTATCAGCAAATTTGGAAATGTTACATTTAGTCCCCTCATCCAAATCATTGATATAGATTGTGAATAGCTGGGGCCCAAGCACTGATCCTTGCGGTACCCGACTAGTCACAGCCTGCCATCCTGAAAAAGACCCGTTTATCCCTACTCTTTGTTTTCTGTCTGTTAACCAATTCTCAATCCATGCTAGTATATTACCCCCAATTCCATGTGCCCTAATTTTGTTCACCAACCTCTTGTGTGGGACCTTATCGAAGGCCTTCTGAAAATCCAGATATACCACATCTACCGGTTCCCCTTTGTCTACTCCACTAGTTACATCCTCAAAGAACTCCAATAGGTTTGTCAACCAGGATTTCCCTCTCATAAATTCATGTTGACTCTGCCCAATCTTACTATTAGTTTCTAAGTGCCCAGTTATTGCATCCTTTATAATAGATTCCAGCATTTTCCCAACTACTGATGTGAGGCTAACAGGTCTGTAGTTCCCTGTTTTCTCTGTCCCTCCTTTCTTAAATAACGGGGTTACATTTGCTATCCTCCGATCTGCAGGAACCATTCCAGAATCTATAGAATTTTGGATGATGACAACCAATGCGTCCACTATTCCAATGGCCACCTCTTTCAAAACCCTTGGATGTAGGTCATCCGGTCCTTGGGATTTATCGACTCTTAGACCCATTGATTTTGCTAGTACTGTTTTTTTTTTACTAATAATTTCTTTAAGTCCCTCATTCTCACACACCCTTGGTTTTCTCGTATTTCTGGGAGGTTTTTTGTGTCTTCCTCCGTGAAGACAGAGCAAAGTATTTATTTAATTTCTCTGCCATTTCCTCATTCTGTGGGCTATGGGAAAGGGCAGGAGAGTGGGACTAATTGGAGAGCTCTTTCAAAGAGCCAGCACAGGCCCGATGGGCTGACAAGCCTCCTTCCATGTGATTCTATGAATTTTACTTCCATACATGTCAGTCGTGGCTCAGTGATGGCAATCTTGTCAGAAGGCCTCTTCAACTCAGGCACTCAACTATATTGGACCAAATCTCACCCAAACCGAGACCAAGTAACTCCGCACAGACCGGGAGTAAGAACATCGTCACGGTTAGAGTATACGGTGGAAATCCCCTCATATCTTTTCTAGGTTCAAGCAATGAAAGGGGATTTCTGCATCAGAACACTTCCTTGAGGAGATTCTCTCAGAGATATCCGTACCAGTCACTGGTACCCGACACACATTTGCTGTAACTGCTGGATCTAAAAGTAAAATGGGGTGTGGAAGAGGGCTCGCCAGGGAGAGAGATATCAGAGAACAAGGATAAAATAATGCAGCATCACAGACCAGACACAAACAAACAAAGCTACAGCAGTGTGGCCCACCACAGGAGACATCTGCCCAGGAAGAAACTGAGCCAAGCCACCACGAACTCGAACAGGGAGGACTCACTTCCTTTTTCCAAAGGTGCCTTCCACATTTAGTTTGCTGAAAATGGAAAGAGTGGCCCTGATGAATTGATCGATTATAACTGATCTTGTCCCTATTTTATTGACGGACTGTGGTCACTGCTCCTCTGAACTCTCTCATCGTTCTAAAGCCAGTTTAAGAATGGGAGCTGGGTTATTGTGGCTAAGTTAATCCTTCAGAAAGCATCATACCCCATTAATCCAACCTATTACTTGAAGGTTTCACCTCAGACTAGATTACCTCCCATTTTTAAGAATAAATCCTACTTCCTTCAACCTCTTAAAATTAAAATTAATCGATCAAACCCTTGTTCTCACACTACACTCTTTCCTAGGACCTCAACTGTGGAACTCTATTTCCTGCAGTCCCCGTCTCTCTCTCCCCTCTACAGCCCTGTAAAATCCAGGCTGAGCATCACCCAACCACCGCTTTAGCATCCATCGCATCTCCACCTCTGGTCTGGCATTGGCCCCTTACCTGGATTTCTCAAAAACTGGAGCCACCGCTTCCTACGCGACCTAGCACATAGAAATCAAAACATCATCTGCAAACAAGCACATGCTAAACTCGCTCCAAATGGAGAAGGAGCTTGGCGAGGTTGATCGGCCTCTGAGCTCGGACTGCGTCTATCTAGCCCACCTGACATTAAAGGTTCCGAATTGCATACTCGTAAAGTTACTCCACGAATGACTGGCCAGAGGAAATGGATGCATTCATTGCTGTTGGTGGTGTTAGAACTGCTAACTGACTTCCTGAAATAAAAAAAGTCTGCCGCGACATGCACACCAATGCAGGCAGGTTGACATAAGGGAGGCCGTTATCATCGCCCCCCACCCCCCTGCCAGGATGGCAGAGGCCAAGACAAGCTGTGTCAGTGCTCTTCATCAAGCTGTGAAAGACTAACGGACACTTTGATTACAAGAGTGAGGAGGTGATGCTTCAGTTGTACAGGGCCTTGGTCAGACCCGACCTGGAGTGCTCAGCTCTGGGCACCGACACACAGGGAGAAGATATTGGCCTGGAGCGGAAATTAACCAGGATTATACTAGGGCTTAAAGGGATAAATTAGGAGAAGTTGGTTTGTATTCTTGAGTTTAGAAGGTTGAGGAGTGATCTAATTGAGGTGTTTAAAATGATGAAGGAATTCGATCGGGTAGATAGAGAAACTACTTCCTCTGGTGGAGGAAGCCAGAACAAGGGGGAATCATTTTACAATTGGAGCTAGATTATTCAGCAGTGAAATCAGGAAGCACTTCTTCCACACAAAGGGTGGTGGAAATCCACAAATCTCCTCCCCCCCCCACCTCAGGAAGCTGTGGGTGCTGGAGGTCAATAGAAATTTTCATCCGAGATAGATTTTTGTTGGGCAAGAGCAGCAAGGGATATTGAGGAAAGGCGGCTAAACCGAGTTGAGGCACAGTTCAGCCATGACCTAACTGTATGGCGGAACAGACTCGAGGGGATGAATGGCCTCCGCCTGTTCCTGCGTTCTCCCCCACGATTGGTAAATGTACTGCCCACTGTGGGACAAAGCAGCAAGGGTCCAGGGTGCTCCCTGATCAACACCATTAGCTGAACCTAGCTGGGTTGGCAGTAGGGCTGCAACAACTGGTCACCGAGCTCCTTGGGTTAAGGAGGAGCACAAATTATTAGCAAGGGATTCACCCATCCTAGTGCTACCCGGTGACCCATGCTGGAAAGCACAAGTGTGCGGCGAGGGCAGAATCAGGCTCTGGTGCAATACCTCCCACAGTTGAATAGTGCATCAACCCTCACATACATCACGAGTGGCTACTTGGGTTATGTTCTGGAGGAGGGCTGGCACCTGTGGAACTGTACACACAACATAAGAACATAAGAAATAGGAGCAGGAGTAGGCCAATCGGCCCCTCGAGCCTGCTCCGCCATTCAATAAGATCATGGCTGATCTGATCCTAACCGCCAATCCACTATCACAGAACCATCTCCTGAATCTAACAGAATTAGACACACGAAATAGGAGCAGGATCAGGCTACACGGCCCCTGGGCCCGCTCCGCTACCCACAGGGCCATGACCGATCCGAACCTAGACTCATGTCCAAATTCCTGCCCGCTCCCCGTAACCCTTAATTCCCTTTACTTCTAGGAAACTGTCTATTTCTGTTTTAAATGAGCCAAGAGCTCCAGGAGAGGAGGAGATACACTCTGGAGGGATGAGAGTATGAAAGGGGAGAGGAGGAGATAGATAGAGATACACTCTGGAAGAATGAAAGGAGCACGGGCACGAGCGCGAGGGGGAGGGGGAGCGCGGGCGCGAGGGGGAGCGTGGGCACGAGGGGGAGAAGGAGAGAAGCGCCATATGATCTTTTACATCCACCCGAGAGAGCAGTACTACACTGGAGTGTTAGCCTAGATTTTTGCACTCGAGTCTCTGGAGAGGGACTTGAACCCACAACCTTCCGACTCCGAAGCAAGGGTGCTGCCCACTGAGCCACGGCTGACACTAAATGTAATCATTCTGCAGGGAGAGGAATCTCCACTGAAAAGGCCGAGTACCCAGGCACCGTCCGTCCTCGGCTGAGAGTGGAGCTGCTGTATCTGTCCCAATCGCTGTATCTGTCCCAATCGCCGAGATCATGTATTTGCAAATCCCTCGGCCTGTCTTGGAGCTGATGTCTGTCTCCTTATACTGCTAGCTGGCAGGGATGGTGTGGGCTGTTACTAAAAATACAAGCTGTACAATCTGAGTGACCAACACAGGAAACGTGACCCAAGAGTTGGCCGCTTGAAGCATTAAAAAAAGTTAAAATAACCTGAATCAGGCAAACAGCAGGAAGCAGTCGGAGTCGCCTCACACACATTTCAAAACTCAGATCACCAACGCTGGATTTTCCAAAGCCAGAAATGGACTCTGCATTCGCCTCCCTCCCCGCCTCCCTCCCGCCCCATTTCAACATGTTTTAATTCCTACAGAGTTAGCGGACGTTTGCATTCTCTCTCGCCCCACCAGATAATGGTGACTCATAATGCAGTATAGTTCCACACCACTCTTCTGTACTTTGCCCACATGACCATTACACGTGAGAGCTTAGAGTGCAGCAGGAGTTTAGACAAAGCACTCCTTGGCCATTTGTACACTCAGAAGGTTCACTAACATGCCCGACACACAGGCCAACCACTGCATCTCAGCTGGAGGCTCAACTCAGCAGAATAGGAACAAAGGAATTCCTCGACAAAAAACAGACCAGGGTCCACCTCGTCCACCTTCTCCCAGCCTGGGAGCCCCATGATCCAACATTAATGGGGTTGTTGACCAATCGCAGTGATCAATCTCTATCAGTGAATCTACAACAGACCCAGACACGGGGCGAGGAAAACCCCCAGTGGTGGAGAGCTCTGGGAACCAGAGGTCCAGAGTCACCTCTTCCTCCCGAGCTCGCTCCACTCCCCACACGGCATGTCTCAAATCACTCACATGTACCAGTCAATCACACCTGCTATACAATGCTGGGAATCAACAGCAAGTGGCTGAAAGTTGTGCTTTTTAAAAAAACTCTGCCAATTGGGCCCAAGCTGCGTTTGTTCAAAATTATGTCTCAAGTTTGTGGAAAAAACAGGGAGTTTTCGCTTTACCAGAAATCACAACTGGGATGAGATTATGCTCAGATTTAAACACCTTTTTAAAAAAAAAAAATCTTGAAATGAATGTGAAACGAAAATCTACACTTTGGGAATTTTGAAAATATTCATTCCTGGACTGCATGGCATGAGGTTGCAGTATGCAGTAATCTCCTCACAAACCAGCACTGTGGGCCATCCCCACCCACCCACACAAAGCTCATTTCAGTTTTCTTTTCACTCAGATTACATTTCTGGAAGTGCCCGCGTGTGCCCTAACCCTCCTTTCATCTAGTCTCTCGTGCCAGCATTCTACCTCCTCGCCCAAAGTCACTGACGCATGCTGGAGAATGGCTTTACGGCCAGCGATCGCTCTCCAGTACCTCAGGCAAGTGGCCACTTCACGCAAGACTATTCCAACAACTGACGGCATCACACTGGACCAAATCTGGCATCAAGGCACCCGCTTACTAGTAGGGGTTGCTGCATGGCAATCAGGGGAAGGAAGTCTAACTCAGTTACCCGCACCACTTGATCTCTCCCCCTAAAGCAACGCCGAGGCGCGCTGTTGCACCCCAACTGCCCCAACCTAGCTCAGCACAGGCCTGGAATCAGCCTGGAAACTGCCAGGCCCGTATGGCTTTTTCTACACTAGGTGCTGCTTCTATCCACGAGGAATTGGGAGAAAGCAGCTTCTCCTCCCAACCCTGGAAACTGCCCCAATCGACTGGAAGCAGCGAGTTTTCTTCTGGGTCAAGACCAGTCCAATCACAGGGGTTGTGGGGAACCTCCCCCACTGCGATACATCCTGAAATACAATCCCTTTCCACAGCCATCACAAATCTTCTGAAACGTTCGGATCAGCGACCTGCTGTGTAAAAGCCAGTGACATCGAGTCACCATGGTCAGTAAACACAGAAGATAGGAGCAAGAGTCGGCCATTCGGCCCCTCGAGCCTGCTCAGCCATTTAATGAGATCATGGCTGATCATCCAAACTCAGTACCCTGTCCCTGCCTTCTTCCCATATCCCTTTAGCCTTAAGAAATACATCTAACTCCTTCTTGAATATATTTAATGAATTGGCCTCCACTGCCTTCTGTGGTAGAGAATTCCACAGGTTCACCACTCTCTGGGTGAAGAAATTCCTCCTCATCTCTGTCGTAAATGGCTTACCCCTTATCCTTAGACTGTAACCCCTGGTTCTGGATTCACCCGCTATCGGGAACAGCCTTCCTGCATCTACTCTGTCCAGTCCTGTTAGACCAGGAGTGTGGTACGGTGGTGTCATGGTTCTGTTACTGGACTCATAATCCAGAACAGCATCGAAGCTTTGACCACGCTCGATCAGCTCCGATGGACGGGTCACATTGTCCGCATGCCTGACACGAGACTCCCAAAACAAGCGCTCTACTCGGAGCTCCGGCACGGCAAGAGAGCCCCAGGTGGGCAGAGGAAACGCTTCAAGGACACCCTCAAAGCCTCCTTGAAAAAGTGTAACATCCCCACCGACACCTGGGAATCCCTGGCCCAAGACCGCACAAACTGGAGGAGAAGCATCCGGGAAGGCGCCGAACACCTCGAGTCTCTTCGCCGGGAGCAAGTGGAAGCCAAGCAGCGCACGTCAACCCAAGCACCCCACTCACCCGCCCCTTCAACCACCGTCTGCCCCACCTGTGACAGAGTCTGTAGGTCCCACATTGGACTCATCAGTCACCTGAGAACTCATTTCTAGTGTGGAAGCAAGTCATCCTCGGTTCCGAGGGACTGCCTAAGAAGAAGAATTCAGAGAACGTGAGATCAAATCAACGTAAAATCAACATTTCATTGTGCAGTACACACGTTTGCTGCATATATGACAAATAAAATTGAATTGAATTGGATTGAATCGAATCACACCAGGGCAGTTTGAGAATTTAAATCCGGTTTAAAAATTCTGAAAAATAAAGCTGGTGTCGGTAAAAAGAGAGTGACCACGAAGCTAGCGGATTGCCGTAAAAATGCAACCGGTTCACGAATGTCCCTTTAGGGAAAGAAACCTGCCGTCCTTACCCGGTCTGGGCCTATGTGACTCCAGTCCCACACCAATGTGGTTAACTCTTAACTACCCTCGGACGTGGACCAGCGAGACACTGTTGTATCAAACCACTAGCGTTTCAAGAAAGCAGCCCACCACCACCCTTAGGGCAACTAGAAATTGTCAATAAATGCCAGTCTTGCCAGCAACACCCACATCTCCAGAATGAATATAAAAATAACAAAGTTTGAATCAACGTTCCCACTAATTCACTTCTATCTCAAGCTACAGATACTAGAAGATCTTGGTGTTTTCATTTAGGATTTATCTACCAGTAAGGCAACAACACTAAAAACTTCCGCAAATCTCTAGGCCCATGAAACTCAAGCAGCACAACCCAAAGACAAGACACGGAAGCAAAGTGAAACTGAACTGCCTGAAGGTCGCAGGCCAGATTGCCAGGGCTTGGTACTTGATCCACAGCCCGTAGTGTGGGCATCCCTGCAGTCTAGGTCCAGTACATTGTTCAAAACTAGCCAAACCCTCACAGGTAGCTTTTTGCGACATTTTTAGACATAAAAACACCCAATAAAACCCTTTTGTAACCAACACTATAACTTTGGCCCCAGTGAGCGTGACCAGGTAGGTGAGATGAGACTAGGTGGCTCATGGAGAAAAACCACATGCGCACACTTAAAGGGACAAATGGCCAGTGCAGGTAACATTTGATGATTCTTAGATAACACCCCAACAAAACACACAATGCCCAGCACAGAAACAGGCCATTCGGCCCAAGTGGTCTATGCCAGTGTTTATGCGCCACACAAGCCTCCTTCTAACCCCATCAACGTAACCTTCTATTCCTTTCTCCCACATGTGCTTGTCTAGCCTCCCCTTAAATGTATCGATACTATTCACTTCAACCACTCCCTGTGGTAGCGAGTTCCACATTCTCACCACTCTCTGGGGAAAGAGATTTCTTCTGAATTCCCTATTGGTTTTTTAGTGACTATCTTATATTTACAGCCCCTAGTTTCGTTCTTCCCCAAGTGAAAACATCGTCTCCACGTCTACCCTATCAAATCCTTTCATAATTTTACAGACCTCGATCAGGTCACCCCTCAGCCTTCCCTTTGCTGGTGGAAAGAGCACCAGCCTGTTCAGCCTTTCCGGATAGTGATAACCTCTCAGTTCGATCATACCGGTGAAGCTTTTTTGCACCTTCTCCAGTGGCTCTATACCATTTCTAGAATATGGAGACCAAAACAGAGCATAGTATTCCAAGTACAGGAAACTCGATTATCCGGCACCAACAGGACCGGCGTGGTGCTGGTTTATCAAAAAGTCCAGATTACAGAGAGGTATAGTTAAAAGGTACGAGAGCTCCGTACCCAGCAACAAATCCAGGCTTCCCTGTTGCTTAGCAACATGTGCAGGAACTCCGGCCACAGACCAAGCGTCCCTGTTGCTTAGCAACAAGTGCAGGAACCCCAGTTACACGGCCACAGATCCAGGAACTGCCACTAATATGAAGTAAAACTTACCGGAACCTACTCCTGAATTTTGCCGGTTAAGAGAGTTTCTAGTACTGCGGTCACTTGGAACAAGCAAAGACCACACCCGGTGTAAAAATGGCCATGTGAAGTCCACAGAAAATGTAACGAGCAGTGCCTGCTGTACCACTATTTGTACATTCATGATTTGAACTCAGCCTCACCAGTTCTTTCCCACTGTGAATGACCCCGACAGTCGGCTAGCTGCATCGAGTGCACAGGTTTGGTAAATGTGCGCAGGGCTCGGCTTTCTTTAACACCCCACAGCGAGGAGGCCAGGCAATGCCTGCACATTGTGAAAGTAGAGCCAACACCCGATCCCGTCGGTGCAGCTTAAAAGCAGCTCCAGTTTCTATAGCCAAAAATTAAATAAATAAATGCTGGAACCTCTCAGTTGTTCAGTCAGCATCTGAGGCGAGGACAGAGGAGTTAATATTTCAGCTGAGGACCCTTGGTCTTCCAGGAAGACCAGACATAGGAACAGGAGCAGGCCATTCAGCCCCTCGAGCCTGTACCACCATTCCTTTAGATCGTGGCTGATCTTTTTCTTAATTCCACGGACCCGTCTTTGCTCCGTATCCCTTGAAACCCTTACTCAACAAAAATCTAGCGATCTCAGTCGTGAACATTTCAATTGACCGCCAGCATCCACAGCCTTTTTTGGGGGGGGGGGGGGGGGGGAAAAAAGAGTTCCAGATTTTCACTGCCCTGTGTGAAGATCTCACCCCTGAACGGCCTGGCTTTAATTGTAAGATTCTGCCCTCTTGTCCTGGATTCCCCCACCAGAGGAAAGAGTTTCTCTCTATCTACCCTATTGAATCCCTTAATCATTAGAAGCACCTCGTTCAGATCACTCCTCAACCTTCTAAACTCAAAATACAGACAGTGCCAATGACTGCCTCCGGTTTGGTCTTCGACAGAAACTACTCGGCATCCCACAGATTAATGACCGTTGGTCTGCCTAGAGTCACAGCTCAGCGGGGCTGTCCTGAAAACCAACAACTTCAGCTGGTTTTTTGTTCAGAGCACATTTTATTATTGCTCATTTGCAAGTCTCCTCCGTTGGGGGGGGGGGGGGGGGGGGGGGTGGGAATAGCCAAAAAAATCCCACTGTTTTTAAAAAAAAAAAAAAAAATCACTCTCGGGATGTGGGCGTCGCTGGCTGCCCTCGAGGTGGTGGTGAGCCGTCTTCTTGAACCGCTGCAGTCCGTGTGGTGACGGTGTTCCCACAGTGCGGTTAGGGAGGGAGTTCCAGGATTCTGACCCAGAGACAATCAAATGTGAAAACCCCCTTTTAATAAAGTACCTGGATTTTGTGCTCAAGGATTTGGTATATTTTAGGCTGATCATACTCAACTCTTCAGAAAGACATGCCTATGTTGGGAGACTTGGTGGAGCGATGCACTGGACATTAAGCTTTCACTTCGGGGACCGGGCTGACAGATTCCTGGGATGGAAAGTCTGCTGGCTGCACAAATCCTGAGCAAAATCAGTTTGAGCAGCCACATCCCTTCCTGTGGGTGTGAGCCACCATATTGGTGAACTGGCTCAGGGAGGCCCCAGGATGTCTGGTGGGGAAATGGAAACGCATCACACATGGGCATGTAGAGGTGACTAGATTGAGACTGAGGCACGTGGTCAGGACAGGGAAAAGGGAGCCACACCCGGCACCCAACCACATTATACCTGACCGGGGAGTGCTTGGGCTGCATGGCTCTGCTGTCCATTCCATGAAGCATTGGAGAGTCCAAGCGTGCTGCTCCCTGGCTGCCAAGAAGTCCCACTCACACAGCAGCCCCAAGGGCTAAAACTTCATCAGCAAAACAGCGTCAAACAACTGCAGGGATCTGGTGAAAATTAGACATGCAAGGCCTTGCCCACTAACTTAGCATTGATCCACACGACACTACATCTAGCAGCTCCTTCCTTGATGCTAAATGTGGACAACCAGACACTGATCGAGTCATTCCCCCTCCAAAACAACACAAGTCGGGCCAAATGAAAAAACTGCCTCAAACTGCAACAGACTTTAGAAACCATATTCCATCAGAAGGGTGAGCACGTCGAGTCAGCATAATCCCAGCAACGCACTGCCTGAATGAGCATTCCGTGCAAATACTATACATCTGCCCATCTCTGAAAATGCAGGACAAACTTCAACAACCCTTCCAGCAACATCAGAAATAGATGTGAGTCATGGGCGATGTACATGGAGTACAGAACAAGACAAACAGCCCAACAACACCAACAGATTACGTACAATTACCCAACACACACACTACCTCATTGCTTAATATCTGAAGCGAAAGTTCTGTACATATACTCCTGATCCCAAATATACTCCAGAAAAACTTCAGAACATCCATCAACCCATCCCCAGAATTTCAATCGTGGCTCGTTGCCCTTGAGACAACATTCCCTCTACCAGAGTACCACAGCAAGCATTATTGAGCCATGCAGATTTAGAAGGAACATTAGAGGTTCAAATACCTTGGTTACCCACCAGTACTGTACCCCAGTGTTATACAGTGACAGACCTGTACCCGCCAGTACTGTACCCCAGTGTTCTACAGTGACAGACCTGTACCCACCAGTACTGTACCCCAGTGTTATACAGTGACAGACCTGTACCCACCAGTACTGTACCCCAGTGTTCTACAGTGACAGACCTGTACCCACCAGTACTGTACCCCAGTGTTATACAGTGACAGACCTGTACCCACCGGTACTGTACCCCAGTGTTATACAGAGACAGGCCTGTACCCGCCAGTACTGTACCCCAGTGTTAGTGACAGACCTGTACCCACCAGTACTGTACCCGTGTTATACAGTGACAGTCCTGTACCCACCAGCACTGTACCCCCATGTTATACAGTGACAGATCTGTACCCACCAGTACTGTACCCCAGTGTTATACAGAGACAGACCTGTACCCGCCAGTACTGTACCCCAGTGTTATACAGAGACAGACCTGTACCCACCAGTACTGTACCCCAGTGTTATACAATGACAGACCTGTACCCACCAGTACTGTACCCATGTTATACAGTGAAAGGCCTGTACCCACCAGTACTGTACCCCAGTGCTATACAGTGACAGACCTGTACCCCAGTGTTATACAGTGACAGACCTGTACCCACCAGTATTGTACCCCAGTGTTATACAGTGACAGACTTGTACCCGCCAGGGATCGGTGCTAGGACCCCAGCTATTCACAATATATATTAATGATCTAGACGAGGGAACTAGATGCAATACCTCCAAGTTTGCAGATGACACAAAGCTGGGTGGGCGTGTGTGCTGCGAGGAGGATGCCGAGAAACTCCTGTATGATTTGGACAGGTTGGGTGATTGGGCAGATGCATGATAATGTGGATAAATGAGAGGTTATCGACTTTGGTGGCAAAAACAGGAAGGCAGATTATCTGAACGGCAATAGATTGGGAGAAGGGGAAGTGCAACGAGACCTGGGTGTCCTTGTGCACCAGTCGCTGAAGGTAAGCATGCAGGTGCAGCAGGCGGTTAAGGCAAATGGTATGTTGGCCTTCATAGCGAGAGGATTCGAGTATAGGAGCAACAATGTCTTGCTGCAGTTGTACAGGGCCTTGGTGAGACCACACCTTGTTTTTGTCATCTTATCTGAGGAAGGACGTTCTTGCCATGGAGGGAGTGCAGCGAAGATTCACCAGACTGATACCGGAGGAGAGATTGTGTCGATTGGGCTTATATTCGCTGGAGTTCAGAAGAATGAGAGGGGATCTCATTGAAACTTATAAAATTCTAACAGGACGAGACAGACTAGATGCAGGATGGATGTTCCCAATGGCAGGGGAGTCCAGAACCAGGGGTCACAGTCTAAGGATAAGGGGTAAGCCATTGAGGACAGAGACGAGGAGGAATTTCTTCACCCAGAGAATGGTGAACCTGTGGAATTCTCTACCACAGAAGGCAGTTGAGGCCAATTCATTAAATATATTCAAGAAGGAGTTAGATATATTTCTTCAGGCTAAACGGATCAAGGGATATGGGGAGAAAGCAGGGACAGGGTACTGAACTTGGATGATCAGCCATGATCTCGTTGAATGGCAGAGCAGGCTCGAAGAGCCAAATGGCCTACTCCTGCTCCTATCTTCTATGTTTCTATGTTTACTGTACCCCAGTGTTATACAGAGACAGACCTGTACCCACCAGTACTGTACCCCAGTGTTATACAGTGACAGACCTGTACCCACCAGTACTGTACCCCAGTGTTATACAGTGACAGACCTGTACCCACCAGTACTGTACCCGTTAGTGACAGACCTGTACCCACCAGTACTGTACCCCAGTGTTATACAGTGACAGGACTGTGTGCTTTCTGCAGTTCAGCTGAACGTATTATGAAAATTTCACACGCCCACCATTACACTTCACTAAATCCCAGTGACAACACTAATGTATATTTTTACAAGACGATAATCGACATTCTCGTGCTGCAGGAGGAGGAGGAGGGAAAGGGGTGAGCATTGCAAGTGCTGAGTATCTTAACCCAAGAGTCTCTGACATGTTCAGACGAATTACAATGTACATTAAGTGCTTTTAGGTCCTGCTGTTGCAAGTGAACACAGGTTCCATGAGTTAAAGGTCAATGTACAATTTTATGCCGTTTGGTAAAAATATCTTGTTTTTAAAAAAAAGCCATCGTTACAATTCAGCCGAATCTCTTATGTTGGAGGTCACAGGAGTGAAGCAAGTCTCGGGGGGAGATGAGCCCAGCCCAGGCTGGACCCTTGGGCCTCAGTTGCCTAAATGTAACTGCTTGCATTATCAGAGGAGACTAAGTGGTCCTGGGTCACTCTGAAGGTGGGCTGAACTCAGAACAACACTGGGTTGCAATCGATGGCTGTGGAAATGTGGCTGACGTGAGCGTGCAGCTCAATTGCTTCAATGATTGTATTGCATACTTACAGGGCCCCAGGGAAGCACAATGGTGCAGAGTTTATTTTTAGATACTCATTCTGAGGAAACATCAGGGAGAAGTGTTCACTCTCAGCTGCCTAAACAAGTCTTGCCAAAACCGCAGAAAACTCACTGGCTCACTTCCACCATTAACTGACAACACTCTCGCCTTGAAGTCAGAAGGTTGTGGGTTCAAGTCCCACTCCAGAGACTTAACATAGAAGATAGGAGCAGGAGTTGGCCATTCGGCCCTTCGAGCCTGCTCCGCCATTCAACGAGATCATGGCTGATCATCCAAATCCTAGCACCCGGTCCCTACACCGACAGCCATCCCACCCAAGCCCTATCCCCGTAACCCCACGTATTTAATCCCCCCTAACACTAAGGGCCAATTTTTTTTATCATGGCCAATCAACCTAACCCGCACATCTTTGGACTGTGGGAGGAAACCGGAGCACCCGGAGGAAACCCACGCAAACACGGGGAGAATGTGCAAACTCCACACAGACAGTCACCTGAGGCCGGATTTGAACCCGGGTCCCTGGCGCTGTGAGGCAACAGTGCTAACCACTATGCCACCATGCTGCACATAATCTAGGCCGACACTCCCAGTACAGTACACTTCAAAAAGTACTTCATTGGCTGTGAAGCACACTGGGGCGTCCTGAAGTCATGAAAGGCGCTGGAGAAATGAAAGTCTTTTTTTTTTTTTTTAAATGGCCTGGGCAAATGTGCCAATTTGTGCTCAGAGTCAGAGCCGTACTGCAGGGTAGAATAATCCCGAATACACAACAGCCCCGGAGCCCCAGGTTAAGGCATCATCTTCAGGAGAGGAAGGCAGAAAATTGGAAAGGAAACACGATGTGCAAATACAAAATGTCTAATTTACTGACTGTGACATTATACAAGACTCACTTTTCAATAATAAGCCCCTTAGTATGATCACAAGGTAATCCGGGTATCATGTCACAATCAGGACAGCGCAGACATCACCAGTCCGTCCGTCACTGGCGTTTACAACAGCTGCTGCTCGGAGAATCCCAAGCAAATCAAAGCATCCGAAGGGATGTGGGTCTCAGTGGCAAGGCCGGCATTTATTACCCATCCCTAATTGCCCTGCGATACAACCGAGTATCTCGCTGGGCCACTTCAGAGGGCAGTTTAGAGTCGACCATGGTGTGGGGACTGGAGTCACCGATAGGCCCAGACCGGGTAAGGACGGCAGGTTCATTTCCCTAAAGGGCATCAGTGAACCCGTTGGTTTTTAAACGATAATCCCGACAGCTTCACGGTCACTTTTACTGACACGGGCTTTTTATTTCTGGGTTTTATTAAACTGAATTCAAATTCTCAAACTGCCCGGGTGGGATTTGAGCTCATGTTCTGGAGGAACCAACGCTTCAGGGGTGGGTTTCTGGTCAAAACACCCGAAACATTAACTCCTCCGTTCTCTCCCCAGGTGCTGCCTGACCTGCGGAGTGTTTCCAGCACGTTCTGTTTTTGTTTCTTATTATATTTTCCCAACTTCCCATCTCAATCCTAAACTTCTAGCTTTTAACCTCATGTCCACTGTTATTTGTGAATTTCCCAGATCGAATCTGTCAATCCCAGTCCTTAATGCTGAAAACTTTAACAGGGTCACCTCAAACACTCCTTTTACGACGAGAACTACTCCAATGCTGCTTAATATTGCCCCATAACCGGTATCCACACCGAGTCTCGCTCACTCATCACCCCCGTGCTCGCTGACCTACACTGGCTCCCGGTCCAGCACTATCCCAAATCTAAAACTTCAACATTCCCCCCCCCTCATTTTTTTTTGGGTGCGCAGTCCCATTAAGAGGCTGCTCGGTCCATTCACAGTTTCGCGCACATGCATGAAATTTAACATGGGAAAAGTCGGTTCGGTCCCGGGCTGGGCGGAACCGGCAGAGAGCAGCGTGGCCGCACAGCTTAGAGGGATCGCTGCCCTCCTCCAGCCTTACAACCCTCCGAGAACTCTGTGCTCCTCCAATTCCGGCCTCTCGCACATCCCCAATTTCCTTCACTCCACAATTAGCGGCCGTGCCTTCAGCCGCACGGACCCCACGTTTTGGAATTCCCTCCCGAAACCTCTCTGCCTCTCTCCCTCCTTTAAGGTCCTCCCTAAAACCCATCTCTTGGACCAAGCTTTTAGTCACCCCCCAGTGTTGATTTTGGTCTGATTACTCTCCTGTGAAGCACCTCGAGACGTTTTACTACTTTAAAAGGCACTATATAAATGCACATTTTGTTATCTTGATTTCTGCACCCTCTAAACTGCAGAAGCTGAAATTTCTCAATTATTCTGTATAGCGGATGCAGAATCTTCAGGTATCTGGAATCGCAATGACATCATCGCGTGCAATCGCCGAAGTGCACTGGTGCCACAAGCAGAGCGAGAATAACATTGTACATAAAACAGTTAATCGCTCCAAGACTGCACGTCCATCCCTGGCTTTAAATGATGATAAATGGCTGCGACAGGATCCACACCTCAATTAGATTACTGTCTTGGAATTACTTTTGTTTTTTTTTAAATTAATTTACATTGACAAGATCATGAATCGATTTTGTTTTCAATTTAAAAAAGGTTCGCAGGAAGCAATTCAAAACCTGATTTTCATTCTAACACATTGATTGTCAGATCCACGGAACAAAGCAGAGCTCGATCGCGGCTACACCCAGCTTTAGCAAAATGGAGAGAGAGAGAGAGAGAGAGAGAGAGAGAGAGAGAGACCGACCTTGAGAAGGAGGCTAAGAGGAGATTCAGGATCTGGGGCAGGGACGCCAGCCCTCATTCAGTGGATTAGAGATTAATAAATGAATGCCAACTACAACACTGTTAGGGGTTCTGCAATTAGCCACAACACTCTGGGTCCGGTCAGGGAACCAGGGAGGGAGGGGGAATTGACCCTCTCCTGATCCATAGCTGGTGACCCCTGCTAAGTGGTGTCTGGATGAAGACAGGATGGTCATGAATAAGTTGAACAGCCACCTGGGAGTACAGGAGAGTGTCTCCCAGCAAGAACATGCTGCACACACGCTGGTCCAATGCTTCTGTAGCGGGGCCATTTTAGCTTCGATTCCAGAAGGCGGACGAGAGCTGGAGGGGAGGGGGGGGGGGGGGGGACAAGCTGAAAGGGTTAAACTCCCAGGGCAGGTTGCATAAACTTCGCTTGGATTCCCTAGAATATAGTAGGTTTAAGGGGGTAATTAAATCAATTATGATTAAAAGGATTTGATAGGGTAGACACAGAAATTATTTCCTCTGGTTGGTGGTGGGGGGGGGGGGGTTGTCCAATCAGAGAATGGTTACAGCACAGAAGGCGGCCATTCGGCCCGTCGAGCCCGTGCCGGCTCTCTGCAAGAGCACTTCAGCCAGTCCCACTCCCCGCCCTTTCCCGTAGCCCTGCAATTTTTTTTTCCTTCAGGTATTTATCCAACTCCTTTTTCAAAGCAGTGATTGAGTCTGCCTCCATCACCCTTTCAGGCAGTGCATTCCAGATCCTCACCACTCGCTGAGTAAAAAAGTTTTTCCTCATGTTGTCTTTGGTTCTTCTGCCAATCACCTTAAATCTGTGTCCTCTGGTTCTCGACCCTTCTGCCAATGGGAACAGTTTCTCTCCAGCTACTCTGTCTAGACCCCTCAAGATTTTGAACACCTAAGGAGGTGAATGCTGACAAAATACCAGAAGAGGAAAAGGTAGAAGCAATGGAAGGGGTGCAAATTGATAAGACAGGATGTACTAGAAAGGCTGGGTATGCTTAGAGTGGATAAGTCTCCTAGTCCAGATGGCTTGCATCCCAGGTTGCTAAGGGAAGAGGGGGTGGAGATAGCAGAAGGGTTTGCCATAATTTTCTAATCTTCCCTAGATGCGGAGGAGGTGCCTGAGGATTGGAAAGTGGCAAATGTGACACCATTGTTCAAGAAAGGGTGCAAGGACAATCCTAGTAACTACAGGCCGCTCAGTTTAACATCAGTGGTGGGTAAAGTTTTAGAAACAATAATCAAGGAAAAAATTAACGGGCACTTGGAGAGGTTTAAGCTAATTAAGGAGAGCCAACACGGGTTTGTGAAAGGCAGATCATGTTTGACTAATCTAATTGAATTTTTTGATGAAGTAACAGAGGATTGATGATGGGACTGCAATGGATGTTGTCTACATGGATTTTAGGAAGGTGTTTGACAAAGTGCCACATAGAAGGCTGGTTAACAAAATTGAGGCTCATGGAATAGGTTGGTCAGCGGCAGCTTGGATAAGAAATTGGCTTAAGGACAGAAAACAGCGAGTTGTGGTAAATGGCTGTTTTTCAGACTGGAGGATGGTAGACAGTGGTGTTCCCCAAGGGTCAGTGCTGGGGCCACTGCTTTTTTGATATATATAAAATGACCTGGATATTGGAATAGAGAGCACAATTTCTAAATTTGCCGATGACACCAAACTTGGAGGTATGGCAAACAGTGAGGATGATACCAATCGACTGCAACAGGACATAGAAAGGCTAGCTTAACCGCATAAGAGATTAGCATGCAAAGTTAAAGCACATGGGATTGGGGGTAAGGTACTGACTTGGATAGAGAACTGGTTGGCAGACAGGAAGCAAAGAGTTGGAATAAACGGGTCTTTTTCCGAGTGGCAGGCAGTGACTAGTGGGGTACCGCAGGGATCAGTGCTAGGACCCCAGCTAGTCACAATATATAATGATCTAGGCGAGGCGACTTGATGTAATATCTCCAAGTTTGCAGACGACACAAAGCTGGGTGGGCGAGTGTGCTGTGAGGAGGATGCCGAGAAACTCCAGTATGATTTGGACAGGTTGGGTGATTATACTGCATCTGCCATGCATTTGCCCAATGTGGATAAATGCGAGGTTATCCACTTTGGTGGCAAAAACAGGAAGGCAGATTATTATCTGAACGGCAATAGATTGGGAGAAGGGGAGGTGCAATGAGACCTGGGTGTCCATGTGCACCAGTCACTGAAGGTAAGCATGCAGGTGCAGCAGGCGGTTAAGAAGGCAAATGGTATGTTGGCCTTCATAGCGAGAGGGTTTGAGTACAGGAGCAAGGATGTCTTGCTGCAGTTGTACAGGGCCTTGGTGAGACCACACCTTGAGTATTGTGTGCAGTTTTGGTCGCCTTATCTGAGGAGGGATGTTCTTGCCATGGAGGGAGTGCAGCGAAGGTTCACCAGGCTGATACCTGGGATGGCGTATGAAGGGAGATTGGGTCGATTAGGCTTATATTCGCTACAGTTTAGAAGAATGAGAGGGGATCTCATTGAAACTTATAAAATTCTAACAGGACTAGACAGACTAGATGCAGGAAGGATGTTCCCGATGGCGGGGTGTCCAGAACCAGGGGTCACAGTCTAAGGATAAGGGGTAAGTCATTTAGGACTGAGAGGAGGAGGAATATCTCCACCCAGAGAGTGATGAACCTGTGGAATTCTCTACCACAGAAGGCAGTCGAGGCCAAATCATTAAATATATTCAAGGAGTTAGATATATTTTTTTTTAAGGCTAAAGGGATCAAGGGATATGGGGAGAAAGCAGGGACAGGGTACTGAATTTGGATGATCAGCCATGATCTCATTAAACAGCGGAACAGGCTCGAGGGGCCGAATGGCCTACTCCTGCTCCTATCTTCTATGTTTCTAGCAGAATGGGCAGACGGAATTTAATACGGAGAAGTGTGAGGTGATGCATTTTGGCAGAAGGAACAGGGAGAGGCGATATACACTTAATGGCACAGTTTTAAACAGTGTGCAGGGACAGAGGGACCTGCCGACAGAAGTGGTGGAAGCGGAGACACTCGATGTTTTCAAGGGGAGACCGGATAGGCACTTGAGGGAAATAAACTTGCAGGGCTACGGGGATAGAGCGGGGGAATGGGACTGACTGGATTGCTCTACAGAGAGCCGGCACGGACTCAATGGGCCAAATGGCCTCCTTCTGTGCCATTATGATTCTGTGACCTCTATCAAACCTCCTCTCAACCTTCTCTGCTCCAAGGAGAACAACCCCAGCTTCTCCAGTCTATCCACGTGACTGAAGTCCCTCATCCCTGGAATCATTCTCGTAAATCTTTTCTGCACCCTCTCTAAGGCCTTCACATCCTTCCTAAAGTGCGGTGCCCAGAATTGGACACAAGACGCCAGTTGAGGCCGAACCAGGGTTCTATACAGGTTCATCATAATTTCCCCACTTCTGTACTCTATGCCTCTATTCATGAAGCCCAGGATCCTGTAAGCTTTTTTAACTGCATTCTCTCCACCTACAACGATTTGTGCACAGATGCCCCCAGGTCTCTCTGTTCATGCACCCCCATTAGGATTGTACCCTTTAGTTTATATTGTCTCACCTCGTTCGTTCTACCAAAATGTAGCAGATTGCACTTTTCTGCATTAAATTTCATCTGCCACGTGTCCGCCCATTCCACCAGCCTGTCTATGTCTTCCTGAAGTCTATCACTCTCCTCCTCACTGTTCACTATACTTCCATGTTTTCTGTCATCTGCAAATTTTGAAATTGTGCCCTGTACACCCACGTCCAAGTCATTAATATATATCAAGAAAAGCAGTGGTCCTAGAACCGACCCCTGGGGAACACCACTGTATACCTTCCTCCAGTCCGAAAAACAACCGTTCACCACTACTCTCTGTTTCCTGTCACTGAGCCAATTCCATATCCATGCTGCCACTGTCCCTTTTATTCCATGGGCTTCAACTTTGCTGGTTAACCTATTATGTGGCACTTTATCAAATGCCTTTTGGAAGTCCATGTACACGTCAACCACATTACCCTCATCAACCCTCTCTGATACCTCATCAAAAAACTCAATCAAGTTGGTTAAATATGATTTGCCTTTAACAAATCCGTGCTGGCTTTCCTTAATTAATCCACACTTGTCCAAGTGACTGTTAATTTTTTCCCCGATTGTTGTTTCTAAAAGTTTCCCCACTACTGAGGTCAAATTGACTGGCCTGTCGTTGCTGGGTTTATCCTTGCACCCTTTTTTGAACAATGGTGTAACATTTGCAATTCTCCAGCCCTCTGGCACCACTCCCGTATCTATGTAGAATTGGAATATTATGGACAGTACCTCCACGATTTCTGCCCCCAATTCCCTCGGCATCACAAGATAATTCCCATCCGTGCCTGGTGACTTATCTACTTTAAGTACAGCCAGCCTTATTAATAGCTCTCAATTTTTATCCCATCAAGTGTCTCCACTACCTCCTCCTTCACTATGTCTATGGCAGCATCCTCTTCCTTGGTGAAAACAGATGCAAAGTACTTGTTTAGTACCTCAGCCATACCCTCTGCCTCCATGCGTAGGTCTCCTTTTTGGTCCCTAATTGGTCAAACCCCTCCTCTTACTACCCATTTACTATGTATATGGCTATAGAAGACCTTTGGATTACCTTTTATGTCCAGAACAAGGGGGCATAACTGTAAAATTAGAGCTAGGATGTTCAGGGGTGATGTCAGAAAGCACTTCTTCATACAAAGGGGAGTGGAAATCTGGAACTGTGGAACCCTGAAAAGCTGCAGAGGCTGGGGGTCAACTGAAAATTTCAAAACTGAGATTGTTCAATTTTTAAAATAACAGAAAATGCTGGAAATACTCAGCAGGCCAGGCAGCATCCGTGGAGAGAGAAACAGAGTTAACGTTTCAGGTCTGGGACCCTTCATCAGAACTGAAAAAAGCTGGAGATGTAACAGATATGAAGCAGGTGCAGAGACAGGGGGGGCGGCGTTAGGAGGGGAGGAAGGAATTGAAAGAACATCCTGTACTTTTGTAAGAGGCAGGAAAGATAAAATGTTGCAAATAGGAGTGGCAAAAATCATACTGCATGAACAATGGGGGCAGGGATAATTATCTGAAATTGTTGAACTCAATGTTGAGTCCGGCAGGCTGTAAAGTGCCGAATCGAAAGATGAGGTGCTGTTCCTCGAGCTTACGTTGAGCTTCATTGGAACAATGTAATAGGCCGAGGACAGAGAGATCAGAGTGGGAGTGAAGCGGTGAATTAAAGTGACAGGCAACTGGAAGCTCGGGGTCACCCTTACGGACTGAACAGAGGTGTTCCGCAAAGCGGTTGCCCAATCTGCGTTTGGTCTCCCCAATGTAGAGGTGACCGCATCGTGAGCAGCGAATACAATATACTAGATTGCAAGAAGTACAAGTAAATCGCTGTTTCACCTCAAAGGGGTGTTTGGGGCCCTGGACAGTGGGAAGGGAGGAGGTAAAAGGGCAGGTGTTGCATCTCCTGCGCTTGCACGGGAAGGTGCCAGGCGAAGGAGAAGGGCTGTTAGGGGTGATTGAGGAGTGGAGCAGAGTGTCGCGGAGGGAGCGGTCCCTTCGGAATGCTGACAGCGGAGGTGAGGGGAAGATGTGTTTGGTGTGGGATCGCGTTGGAGGTGGCGGAAATGGCGGAGGATGATCCGTTGAATGTGGAGGCTGGTGGGGTGAAAGGTTGGGTATGGGTATGAAGGGCTATGGAACCAAGGCGGGTAGATGGAGTTAAGATACAGGATCAACCACGAATTAATTGAATGGAGGAACTGGTTTGAGAGGTAAATGGCCTCCCCCTGTTGCTATGCGGTGTGGGAGGAGGGGAAGATTGGCAAAGGGGGAGGGAGGGAAGAACTGGGACCATAAGGGGGGGGGCGGAGAGAGAGAGAGAGAGACAGGGCAGACGGATGACGAGAGAGGTGACAGTGTTTGGGGGGGGGGGGGGGGAGGGAGAGAGATGGAGAAGGGGGGGATGGGGGTGGGAAGAGACGGTCTGGGGGGGGTTTCAGTACAGCTGACCCGGCCTCCCCCCCGCGCTCCCCCCGGGCCCCCCCCCCCGCGCTCCCCCCGGGCCCCCCACTCCTACCTGTGTTGACGGCGGGGAGGTTGCTCTGGTCGATGCTGAACTCCGCCATGGCGCCGCTCCGGGACCCTCAGTAATGCCCCCGCCTCACTACCCCCGCTCTCCGCTGCCCCTCTCACACTCTCCCTCTCCCTCTCCTCTCACACTCTCCCTCTCACACTCTCCCTCTCCTCCGCTCCCCCACACTCTCCCTCTCCTCCGCTCACTCACACACACTCTCTCTCTCTCTCTCGGCACTTTGCTCCCCGCGCATGCGCCCCCGGGTGACGGCGGCCCGCTCGGCCTCGGCCCCGCCCCCCGCTGCAGCGTTTTGAAATCGCCCTCCTGCAGCCAGAAGCGCAGAGACAAGCCAACATCCAATTTAAATATACTTCTCAACTCTTTCAAGTTATAAGAAATATGAAAAGAGTTTTATTTGCAAACAAAGAATTTCATATAGGATTCTGATGCAATTTCACGTTAAAAATTCCCTCCCTTTAATGACCAGTTAACTTTCCCCCCACTTACTCCAAAGACTGCTCCAAATTACCACCCGCCCCACAAACAAAGACTTGCATTTCTATAGCGCCTTTCACAACCACCGGACGTCCCAACGCGCTTTACAGCCAATGAAGTACTTTTGAAGTGTGGTCACTGTTGTAATATAGGAAACTCACCAATTTGCGCACAGCAAGCTCCCACAAACAGCAATGTGATAGTGACCAGATAATCTGATTTATTGATGTTGGTTGAGGGATAAATATTGGCCCCAGGTCACTATGGAGAACTCCCCTGCTCTTCTGCAGAAATAGCACCGTGGGATCTTTTACGTCCACCTGACAGAGCAGACAGGGCTTCGGTTTAACGTCTCATCTGAAAGACGACACCTCAGACAGTGCAGCGCTCCCTCAGTACTGCCCCTCCGACAGTGCAGCGCTCCCTCAGTACTGCCCCTCCGACAGTGCGGCGCTCCCTCAGTACTGCCCCTCCGACAGTGCAGCGCTCCCTCAGTACTGCCCCTCCGACAGTGCAGCGCTCCCTCAGTACTGCCACTCCGACAGTGCGGCGCTCCCTCAGTACTGCCACTCCGACAGTGCGGCGCTCCCTCAGTACTGACCCTCCGACAATGCGGCGCTCCCTCAGTACTGACCCTCCGACAGTGCGGCGCTCCCTCAGTACTGCCCCTCCGACAGTGCAGAGCTCCCTCAGTACTGCCCCTCCGACAGTGCAGCACTCCCTCAGTACCGTCCCTCCGACAGTGCGTCGCTCCCTCAGTACTGCCCCTCCGACAGTGCAGCACTCCCTCAGTACCGTCCCTCCGACAGTGCGTCGCTCCCTCAGTACTGCCCCTCCGACAGTGCGGCGCTCCCTCAGTACCGTCCCTCCGACAGTGCGTCGCTCCCTCAGTACTGCCCCTCTGACAGTGCTGCACTCCCTCAGTACTGCCCCTCCAACAGTGCAGAGCTCCCTCAATACTGCCCCTCCGACAGTGCGGCGCTCCCTCAGTACCGTCCCTCCGACAGTGCGTCGCTCCCTCAGTACCGCCCCTCCGACAGTGTGTCGCTCCCTCAGTACTGCCCCTCTGACAGTGCTGCGCTCCCTCAGTACTGCCCCTCCAACAGTGCAGAGCTCCCTCAATACTGCCCCTCCGACAGTGCGGCGCTCCCTCAGTACCGTCCCTCCGACAGTGCGTCGCTCCCTCAGTACTGCCCCTCCGACAGTGCGGCACTCCCTCAGTACTGCCCCTCCGACAGTGCAGCGCTCCCTCAGTACCGCCCCTCCGACAGTGCAGACTTTTGGATTACCTTTTATGTTAGCTGCCATTCTATTCTCATACCCTCTCTTTGCCCCTCTTATTTTCTTTTTCACTTCTCCTCTGACCTTTCTATATTTAGCCTGATTCTCAGATGTATTCTCTCCCTGACATCTGTCATACGCACTCTTTTTCTGCTTCATCATATTCTCTCTCTCTTTCGTCATCCAGGGAGCCTTGACTTTCGTTGCCCTGCCTTTCCCCCTTGTGGGAATGCACGTCAACTGTACCTGAACTATTTCCTCTTTAAAGGCAGCCCATTGTTCCATTACAGTTTTGCCTGCCAATCTTTGATTCCAGTTTACCCGGGCCAGATCTATTCTCATCCCACTGAAATTGGCCTTCCCCCAATTAAGTATTTTTACTCTAGATTGCTCCCTGTCCTTTTCCATAGCTAATCTAAACCTTATGATACTGTGATCACTGTTCCCTAAATGTTCCCCTACTGACACTTGCTCCACTTGACCAACCACATTCCCCAGAACCAGATCCAGCAATGCCTCCTTCCTCGTCGGGCCGGAAATATACTGATCAAGAAAGTTCTCCTGAACACACTTCAGAAATTCTTCCCTTTATCTGCCCTTTACACTACAGGGTATTACTATCCCAGTCTATATTAGGATAGTTGAAGAAAATTTGACATCGGGCCACATAAGGAGAAATTAGGGCAGGTAGGTTTTAAGGAGCATCTTAAAGGAGGAAAGAGAGGTCGAGAGGCGGAGAGGGTTAGGGAGTGAATTCCAGAGCTTAGGGCCTCAGCAGCTGAAGGCACGGCTGCAAATTAAAATCGAGGATGCGTAAGAGGCCAAAATTGTAGGAACGCAGCAATCTCGGGGGTTTGTAGGGCTAGAGGAGGTTACAGAGAGAGGGAGGGGGCAAGGTCATGGAGGGATTTGAAAACAAAGATGAGAATTTTAAAATTGAGGCATTGCTTAACCGGGAGCCCATGTAGGTCAGTGAGCACAGGGGTGATGGGTGAACTGGACTTGGTGCGAGTTAGGACACGGGCAGCAGAGTTTTGGATGAGCTGAGGTTTGCGTAGGGTGGAATGTGGGAGGCCGGCCAGGAGTGTGTTGGAATAGTCAAGTCTAGAGGTAACAAAGGCATGGATGAGGGTTTCAGCAGCGGATGAGCTGAGGCAAGGGCGGAGACGGGTGATGTTACGGAGGTGGAAATAGGCGGTCTTAGTTATGCTGTGGTCGGAAGCTCATTTCAGGGTAAAATATGACACCAAGGTTGCGAACAGTGTGGTTCAGCCTCAGACAGATGTTAGGGAGAGGGATGGAGTCAGTGGCGAGGGAACGGAGTTTGTGGCGGGGACCGAAAACAATGGCTTCGGTCTTCCCAATATTTAATTGGAGGAAATTCCTGCTCATCCAGAACTGGGTGTCGGACAAGCAGTCTGACAATTTAGAGACCGTGGAGGGGTCGAGAGGAGTGGTGGTGAGGTAGAGCTGGGTGTCGTCAGTGTACATGTGGAAACTGACGCTGTGTTTTCGGATGATGTCGCCAAGGGGCAACATGTAGATGAGAATAGGAGGGGCCAAGGATAGATCCTTGGGGACACCAGAGGTAACGATGCGGGAGAGGGAAGAGAAGTCGTTGCAGGTGATTTTCTGGCTACGATTAGATCGATAAGAATGGAACCAGGTGAGTGCAGTCCCACCCAGCTGGACGACGGTGGAGAGGCGTTGGAGAAGGATGGAGCGGTCAACCGTGTCAACGGCTGCAGACAGGTCGAGAAGGGCGAGGAGGGATAGTTTACCTTTGTCACAGTCACAAAGGATGTTATTTCTGACTTTGATAACAGCCATTTCGGTACTGCGTCAGGGTGGATCCTGATTGGAGGGAATCAAACATGGTGTGCGCGATAGATGGTCACTGATTTGAGAGGCGACAACACGTTAAAGGACTTTGGAGAGGAAAGGGATGTAATGTAGACGCTGTAATGTAAACAATCTGGAAAATTTCTCTCCAACCACCTTCGGCAATTGAAAGCAGCCCAGCGATCACTGTGGCCCTGATTGAGGGCGTACAGTATCTACCTTCTGTACAAAGTGATCTCTGCCCCTGCCAGAATCAGGAACAGGAGGAGGCCATTCAGCCCCCGGACCTGTGCCCCGCCATTCAATTAGATGACGGTGGATCTGTACCTCAACCCCAGGGATGGGGAAGTGAGCCGGCACGCCTGCCAGCGAGCTCCCCTGGAACGTGGGTGCATATCGACGTGGAATGAGGGAGGATCGGGCTTGGCTGCAGTGTGTCCCCCTGTGCACCTGCACTCGCTGTCCGGGATCACACCACAAGACAAACCATGAGGGATCGCTGTGCCGGCTCATTGAAGATGCTCTCCAATTAGTCCCACTCCCCCCCTGCTCTTTCCCCAGAGCCCAGCAGATGATGGGAGCAGCATGGCAGGGAAACAGATCAAGAAATGCTGGCAGTCTAATGCAAACTTATCTTTCCTCTTTCTGCCGAATGAGCCACAGTTTATTACCAGGCTCTGCCACTCTGGAACCTCATTGCTAATAGTTTTCTTTGTATGTCTTTCTTTACCTTTCTCCCAGTCCCAAGCTTGCTGCTCGCCCCCACTGCCTGCCCGGGGCTGAATGGAATCGTTTTGCGTCTCGCTGTCACCCAGCATCATTCCACCAATATTGTGCCGCCCTGGAGGGCATCAGCTGTGGGCTTTGTGCCACCTGCTGGCCTATCGCAGAACTGACACAACTCACCCAGAGACCCGAACAAGTGTTTATCCTGATTGTGTTTATTTTACTGTGTTTATTCTGACTGTGTTTATTCTGACTGTGTTTATTTGACTGTGTTTATTCTGACTGTGTTTATTTGACTCTGTTTATTTGACTCTGTTTATTCTGACTGTTTATTCTGACTGTGTTTATTTGACTGTGTTTATTCTGACTGTGTTTATTTGTCTGTGTTTATTCTGACTGTGTTTATTTGACTGTGTTTATTCTGACTGTGTTTATTCTGACTGACTGTGCTTATTTGACTGTGTTTATTCTGACTGTGTTTATTCTGACTGACTGTGTTTATTTGACTGTGTTTATTCTGACTGTGTTTATTCTGACTGACTGTGTTTATTCTGACTGTGCTTGTTTGACTGTGTTTATTCTGACTGTGATTATTTGACTGTGTTTATTTGCCTGTGTTTATTTGACTGTGTTTATTTGACTGTGTTTATTTGTCTGTGTTTATTCTGACTGTGTTTATTCTGACTGTGCTTGTTTGACTGTGTTTATTCTGACTGTGATTATTTGCCTGTGTTTATTTGCCTGTGTTTATTTGACTGTGTTTATTTGACTGTGTTTATTTGTCTGTGTTTATTCTGACTGTGTTTATTCTGACTGTGCTTGTTTGACTGTGTTTATTCTGACTGTGATTATTTGACTGTGTTTATTTGACTGCTTATTCTGACTGTGTTTATTTGACTGTGTTTACTCTGACTGTGTTTGTAGAATCATAGAATGGTTACAGCACAGAAGGAGGCCATTCGGCCCGTCGAGCCCATGCCGGCTCTCTGCAAGACCACTTCAGCTAGTCCCACTCCCCTGCCCTTTCCCCATGGCCGTGCAATTTCTTTTCCTTCAGGTACTTATCCAACTCCCTCTTGGAAGCCGCGATTGAGTCTGCCTCCACCACCCTTTCAGGCAGCGCATTCCAGATCCTAACCACTCGCTGCATAAAAAAGTTTTTCCTCCTGTCGCCTTTGGTTCTTCTGCCAATCACCTTAAATCTGTGTCTTCTGGTTCTCGACCCTTCCGCCATTGGGAACAGTTTCTCTCTATCTACTCTGTCCAGACCCCTCATGATTTTGAACACCTCTATCAAATCTCCTCTCAACCTTCTCTGCTCCAAGGAGAACAACCCCAGTCCAAAGATGTGCGGGTTAGGATGATTGGCTATGATAAATTGACCCTTAGTGTTAGGGGGATTAAATACATGGGGTTACGGGATAGGGTGGGATATGTGTTGGTGTAGGGGTTACGGGGATCGGGTGGGATATGTGTCGGTGCAGGCTCGATGGGCCGAAATGGCCTCTATCTGCACTGTGGTGATTCTGTGATTCTGTGATTCTCCAGTCTATCCACGTAACTGAAGTCTCTCATCCCTGGAATCATTCTCGTAAATCTTTTCTGCACCCTCTCTAAGGCCTTCACATCCTTCCTAAAGTGCGGTGCCCAGAGTTGGACACAATACTCCAGTTGAGGCCGAACCAGTGTTTTATAAAGGTTCATCATAACTTCCTTGCTTTTGTACTCTATACCTCTATTTATGAAGCACAGGATCCTGTAAGCATTTTTAACCGCTTTCTGAACCTGCCCTGCCACCTTCAACGATTTGTGCACATACACCCCCAGGTCTCTCTGTTCATGCACCCTCTTTAGGATTGTACCCTTTAGTTTATATTGCCTCTCCTCATTCTTCCTACCAAAATGTATCAGTTTGCACTTTTCTGCGTTAAATTTCATCTACCACGTGTCCGCCCATTCCACCAGCCTGTATGTCCTCTTGAAGTCTATCACTATCCTCCTCACTGTTCACTATTTTCCAAGTTTTGTGTCACCTGCCAATTTTGAAATTGCGCCCTGTGCACCCAAGTCTAAGTTATTAATATATATCAAGAAAAGCAGTAGTCCTAGAACCCACCCCTGGGTGTAACATTTGCAATTCTCCAGTCCTCTGGCACCAGCTCGGTATCTAAGGAGGATTGGAAGATTATGGCCAGTACCTCTGCGATTTCCTCCTTAACCTCCCTCAGCATCCTTGGATACATCCCTGGTGATTTATCTAATTTAAGTACAGCCAGCCTTTCTAGTACCTCCTCTTTATCAATTTTTATCCCATCCAGTATCTCCACTACTTCCTCTTTCACTATGACTTTGGCAGCATCTTGTTCCTTGGTGAAGACAGATGCAAAGTACTCGTTTAGTACCTCAGCCATGCCGTCTGCCTCCATGCGTAGGTCTCTATTTTGATCCCTAATCGGCCCCACCCCTCCTCTTACTACCCGTTTACTATTTATATGCCTATAGAAGACTTCTGGATTCCTTTTATTTTAGCTGTCAATCTATTCTCATCCCACTGAAATTGGCCTTCCTCCAGTTAAGTATTTTTACTCTAGATTGCTCCCTGTCCTTTTCCATAGCTAATCTTAACCTTATGATACTGTGATCACTGTTCCCTAAATGATCCCCTGCTGACACTTGCTCCACTTGACCCACCTCATTCCCCAGAACCAGATCCAGCAATGCCTCCTTCCTCGTTGGGCCGGAAACGTACTGATCAAGAAAGTTCTCATGAACACACTTCATAAATTCTTCCCCCTCTCTGCCCTTTACACTGTTACTATCCCAGTCTATATTAGGATAGTTGAAGTCCCCCATTATCACTACTCTATAGTTCTTGCACCTCTCTGTAATTTCCCTGCAAATTTGCTCCTCTATATCTTTCCCACTAGTAGGTGGCCTATAGAATACACCTAGTAGTGTAATGTTTCTTAACTCTGACCAAATAGATTCTGTCCTTGACCCCTCCAGGACATCATCTCTCTCCAGCACTATAACATTCTCCTTAATAAATACTCCCACCCGACCTCCTTTCTTTCCTTCCCTATCTTTCCTGAACACCTTGGCCTAGAAATTCAGCGGGCTGCGCAACCCGTTAGCGCCTTAAGAGGGCGCTAAGTGGGTTGGAAGCCACTGGCCACGCCTCCCGCTAAATTTAGCGGGACACTAATGGCGGCGCTAGCTGTTAGCACTGCACCGCTACCGATGACGTGATCGGTGTGCACGGCGCCCCGCTACCGCCCTGATCACGATATTTAGTTGCACCCCCTGCTTTAACACCGGATGCTATTTGCGACCGGTTCAGGGGGCCTACCTGCGGCGGTAGAGGCGCTAATTAAAGGAGAGGTGCAGGGCGGCCATTTTTTTTGCTGGCCATCTGCCAGCACCTCTCCACGCTGCCGTCCCCGGCCTCCTGAGCCCCCACCCTGCGGCGTGCCGACTGCGTTCCAAGAGCCCGGCACTTCTCCTCGGTGCCGAGCTCTTTTGCCGGCACTCGCGATCCTCGATCGCGCTGCACAAGGCCCCTCCCCTTTAAGAAGGGGAGGAAGGCCTGCAGTACCGCAGCGCGCCATGCCGCAGCGTGTGGCGCTGCGGCACGTTGCACAGCGATCTTCAGCTGCAGCGCCCCAAGAGGGATGCGGGGCGCCTCCAGTAGCGCCGCGCTTCCCTCTGGGGAGCGCAAAGTGAATTTCTGGCGGGCGGCCGCGACTGCTTCCGGGACGCTACTTTTAGCGCCCTGGCAAGGCTGACGCCCCAAATGGGGCGCTACTGAATTTCTAGGCCCTTATATCCAGGAGTATTTAGTATCCAATCCTGCCCTTTTTTGAGCCAGGACTCTGTTATCGCCACAGCATTATATTCCCATGTGGCTATTTGCGCCTGCAGCTCACCAACCTTATTTACCACACTTCGTGTGGACATGGAGGGAAAAATTCGGTTGCTTTGCGCCTCCTGTTAGCGCCCTAAGAGGATGCTAATGGAATGCAAAGCAACAAGCGCCCGGGCGCAGCGATGTTTGTGCCGCTCGCGAAATTGACCAGAGTTTTAGCAGCGGCGCAAAAGTCTACCGCCCTGATCTCCTGCTCCCGCAGATCGTGACATCAGTCGAGCGTGCAACGCCCTGGTGGTGCCCCGGACCGGATATTGAATGGCGCCCCCCTCCTTTCCGCCCGGCGCAAGCAACGACAGGGAGACTGGAACGTTTCCCAGTTGGTGCCGGGCTGGGGGGGGCGCTATTTAAAGGCGGCCTCTTCCTGGCTTTTTCTGTGGTAGACATTTTTGCACCACTCGTTCTGACAGAGAGATTCTGAGAGAGAGAGAGCGAGAGACTTCTGCCGAGAGTCAACGCTGTGTGAAGTCGTTTTGGCGACTGAGCATCACTTTGCAGGTACTTTTGGATTTGACCTTCATTACTCGATCACCAAGAGACTGTGGGGGCTGCGCTGATTCGGGACGCAGAGAGAGTGTGGCAATCATGGCCAGAAGGAGGAGGGCCAACAGGCCTCTGCACAGGAGACCTTACCCTCCCAGGGTATTCCGGGAACAATTCTCCTACGTTCATTTGTCTGAGGAGCAGTGTTTGCGCAGGCTGCGCTTCAGCAAGGTGGTGGTCACTGAGCTCTGCCACCTGCTGCAGCCAGATCTGCAGCCTCTACTGAGGACCAGGACGTCTCTGTCAGTGGCAGTGAAGGTAACAGTGGCTCTCAACTTTTATGCCAGCGGCTCATTTCAAGCTTCTACTGGGGACATCGCCAATATCTCCCAGTTCGCGGTCCATTGTTGCATCCGGCAGGTCACAAATGCCCTGTATAAAAGGAGACACTAATACATCTCTTTCCCCATGACCCGGGCCAAACAGCATGAACGCGCATTGGGCTTTACGAGGATAGCGGGCTTCCCCATGGTGCAGGGCGCCATTGACTGCACGCATGTGGCATTGCGGGCACCGCATGAGAATGCAGAGGTTTTCCGAAACCGCAAGGGGTTCCACTCCTTAAACGTCCAGTTGGTCTGTGACCACAGACAGCTGATACTCGCTGTCAATGCCCGTTATCCTGGCAGCAGCCACGATGCTTCCATCCTGCGCCAGACCGCTGTGCCAGAACTTTTCCAGGCACCGCATCAGCCAAGTGGATGGCTCCTCGGGGATGCGGGTTATCCACTGTGCACCTGGCTGATGATACCGCTCCGTAACCCCAACACCCCTGCTGAGCTGCGGTACAATGCGAGCCATCTCACCACCAGGAACATCATTGAGCAGATGATCGGCGTGCTCAAGCAACGGTCCCACTGCCTGGACCACTCAGGAGGAGCCCTGCAGTACTCGCCTGAGCGAGTCTCCCTCTTTATAGTTGTGTGCTGCATTCTTCATAAGCTGGCAATCCTCAGGACCCAGCCAATGCCACCAGGCCTTGGAGCACCACCGGAGGAGGAGGAAGAGGAGGATGAAGAGGAGGAAGAGGAGGAGGATGATCAGCAGCAGCACCAAGGCGGGAGGGAGGCCCACAATGTTGAAACTGCAAGGGCCGTCCATCAATGACAGATAACAAGCCGCTTCTAGGCCCCGACTGAGGAAATGGCTTCTGGCATGGAGAACAACATGATGGAAAGCAACCCACAACCCCAAAGTCGGCCAAGGCAGCAATAATTCCAAAGGCCAAACATGTACATTTTGAATACAACAACTTTTTTATTTTACAAACTCTGTGGGTGTCATTTCTTCATGACAAACTAATAGAAACAAACACAAAACATCATTAATTAACATAACTGGTTCTCACAACCTGGAGATAATGTCCAAAACACTAAACAAAAGTTTTAACACGAACCTCGACCTTTGCTCCAAACATTCCCACCATTTATTTAGGCCTCCTATTGTTTGCTCTGTGAGGGTGATCTCCTTCCCCTGTGCACTTCCCCCCTTCCCACCCTACTGCTCCTCCGTAATGGGGCCCCAGTGGCTGGAGCAAGGCTGGTGGAAGGCTGCTGAATGTCAGATCCTGAGACTGCAGATGCCCTTGAAGGACGGCCTCGACCAGCTCTGGGCCTGGAGGGCCCGGCTGCAGACTGCACCAAATCTGCATGGGCGGCAGCAGTCTGTTCTACAGGCGGTGGCAAGTGCAATGGGGAAGTGACTGTGGTGGCAGCAGGAATGCTGTCATCCTGAGAGAGGACAGCAACTCCCTGCTTGACCGACACACTGGCACTCCCACGGGACAGCACTTCAGCATCCAGAACAATCTGCTGGAGCACAGATTGCTGGCCTGCTGCGGCACCGTGAGAGCCCCGGGGCAATGTGGCCGAACCAGCGATGATGGCAGCAGTCAGTGCTTGCGTGGCCTCAATCTGAGACTGCATGAGAACAATCTGAGATTGGATCACGGCAGCCAGTGACTGAATTGCAGCACTAAGATTTGCGTGGCGTCTGCCTGTGCTGCAGCGGAGTGCTCCACACTCCTTGCCAGTCCATCAGTGCTTTCGGGCACCCTTCCTGTAGTGTATGTACTTTGCAGAAGGAACTATATTCTGCAGCCCCTGTATACTGCAGTACCAGTAGTGACCACCCCTGTATATAAGCCTGTGTAGTAACTTTTGCATAGTAGTTCCAGGTTGTCTCTGTATTGATTTCTTTGTGGGTTCAAGGATGAGACATTTATGAAAGAGAATGGGCTAGATTTTCAGTATAGACAGTTTTGGGGCGCTAACCTTAGCGCCCGCCCCAAAGTAGCGCCCCGTTGCCGGAAATTCAGTGGCTTCGCCCTAAGAGGTTGGTGGAGCGCTAAAAGAGGCGTTCCACTACTATCTTTAGGCGCTAAGCCGGCGGTGCAGAGCGCAGCGCCCGACAGACACTCTGGTGCCAGTGAGCTCTTAAAGGGGAAGGGTGCATGTGTTTTTTTCAAAGGCAGAGTCTGGGGGGGAAAACAGCAGGAGGAGGAGGAGGAGGAGGAGGAGGAGGAGGAGGAGGACGACATAAATACACCGTTCACTGGAGCCTTCCACACAACACATGCAGACTGCCTTTTATAGTGCAGGAGGAGTGCCCTTTAATTTGCGCTCCCCAGGGTGTGTTGCGTTCCATTTTACAAACGCTCTGGGCGCCAGCCGCACAATGGGGCGGTCCGACTGAAGTTTGGATTCAGGGCGGCCAAAGGGCGTTGCACGAGGATGTGACGTCATTTTCTGCGCGCGCATCCAGGCGGCCGCTAAACTTTGCGCCGGCGCTAACGGGCAACTTAATTTGGGGCGGGGCGCAAACTGCGCTGCGCCCGGGCGCTACATGCATAGCGCCCGAAAATCACTTCTCTTAAGGCGCTAACTGCTGGCGCAAGCAACTGAAAATCTAGCCCAATGTCTTTTAATCTAAAGTTTGTTCAGTAAATTAACTGCATCACAGGAGACACCATGCTAGTGATCCATCTAAAGCGAAAGCGAAACCAAACAAACTGCTTGTCTCTGTCACATGCCCTCTGCTGGTCAGGCATAAGTAATCAATACATGCAAACATGCTGGTAAGGCATCATAATCAAACAGGCAAATACCATCACTATTTGCTGATATCATTGCAGTCTCCACTCAGTAAAGACCTGTTATAATCAACTCCTGCAGTCCGTGTCTCAATTACACACGGACATAATACTGGCGACGAGCAGATCCGAACTTACCTACAGTCTGCACCTCCTCATGGGGATCCATCCCTGAAGCGAAGTTATCAGAGGTCGAGGCCAGAAGAAAGAAAATAAATAAATAAATAAATAAATAAAACGAACAGAAGAAAGGGGGGTCAACCATGGGCATCCGCCTCTGATTCATCGGAGTTGAAGATTTGCAGGAGAGGCTGTCGAGAGCGGGGCTTGGTTATCCTGTCGATGGTGTTTCAGCTAATCGGGCTGGTGGCAGGTAGTACACTGATCCTTCCTGGGCTGCGGCGGTCTAGAGCTCGATCGGGTGGCTTTTCAACGGGGCCGAGCAGCGTTGTCGGGAAGAGGAGAGAGAGAGAGGGTGGAGCACACAGGGCGCGGCCGGTGCTACGAAGCCAGGCAGCGTACAGACCCGAGAAGAGGGAGATAAGTGTTCCACAGGGTAGCTCCAACGACGGGGAAATAATAAAAAAAAATTAGAAGCGCAGAAAGCCGCGAGGAGCTGCAGTTTGCTACGGGAACCGCGGAGAGCGGCGTTAGCAGCAGCGCGGGGAAGTGCGCGAAGACCATAGGGCGTCGCCATCAAGGCATAAAACGCCAGCAACAGCGCTGGCAGCAGCGGAGAAGGCAGAAAGCGCGGGAGGCGCCATCTTAATCCAGCGGGGAAGAAGGCAAAGCGCGGGAGGCGCCATTTTGTAAATCGGGGAAGAAGGCAAAGCGCGGGAGGTGCCATCTTAGATCTCCAAGATGCCGAAGACTGGCAATATCACTGCCTTCAATAATGAAATAGAAGACTGGACCACGTGTGTGGAAAGAGTTGAAGTATATTGCGAGGCAAACGAAGTAGCCGATGAGAAAAAGGCATCGGTACTACTAAACTTAATGGGCGCAAGAAGGTACGGCCTATTGCGGAACCTGATTACTCCAGCCAAACCGAAGGCGAAGAGTTTTAACGAAATTGTTGATATCCTACAGGAACACCTAAATCCTACACCGCTGCTGATAGCAGAAAGATTTAAATTCCACAGGAGAAATCAGCATAAAGATGAGAGCAATGCTGATTACCTTACGGAACTACGCAAGCTATCAAAGCATTGCCAGTTCGGAGCAGGACAGGCAGATACCCTACGGGACAAATTTGTCTGTGGACTTCTGAGTGAAGGAACCCAGAAGAGGTTACTCTCAGAGAAAGAGCTGATGCTAGACAAAGCTTTCAGCGTGGCAGTATCGTACGAAGCAGCAGCAAAGGGAGCTGCAGAAATACAGCAAAAGCTACAGGAATACGGCACCCACGAAATGACACGGGGATTTGAAAAATGTTATCGCTGTGGCAGAACAACCCATGACCAGAAGGACTGCTGGTCCAAGGACAAAATATGCAGGCAATGCGGAAAGATGGGACACATTGCACGAGTTTGCAGGTCTGGGAAGAAGACTAACGACAACAAAAAGGCTACTAAGGAACAGTACAGGAAAGTACAAAAGATGACGGACAGTAGTTCCGAAGACCAGATGAGCGATAGTGAATCCGGGAACAAGAGACTAAGCTGTCTCAAACTTCACAACGTAATCGCAAAAGAGGATCACCGAACCATTTGGGTCACCCTCATGATAGCAGGGTCCCAAGTCAAAATGGAATTGGATACAGGATCAGCTCATGAATCGACGAGACTACGAGCGGCTATTCTCACACATACCCTTGAAAGAGACATCCATTGTCTTGAAGACGTATACGAGGCAAAAAGTATACCCCAGAGGAAAAATAAGGGTGCCTGTCGAATACAACGGCAAGGAAACTCAGAAATTGTATCTGTACATACTGCAAGATGGTGGACCACCGTTATTGGGACGTGAATGGATCAGGAAGATAAGTTTAGACTGGCACTCCATTCAGGCACTGACGGTGGCTGGTAAAAAGGATGACGACGTCACTCCTGGATGATTGTCAACAATCTTAGATAACGCCAAAGAGGTATTTCAACAAGAACTGGGAACTCTTAAAGGCGTAACCGCCTCGATAAAAATGGAAGAGAATGCAATTCCCAAGTTTTTTAAAGCAAGACCGGTACCATATGCAATTCGCCCAGCCGTCGAGGCAGAGCTGGAGAATCTGGAGAATGCAGGCGTGTTATCTAAGGTAGACTGGAGCGAGTGGGCGACACCCATCGTTCCTGTCATGAAGAAAACGTTGAACAATAAGTCTGAGGAGCCAAGGAAGGTTCGCATCTGTGGGGACTTCAAGGTGACGGTGAACCCAGTCCTTCACACAGTACAATATCCTCTTCCGAGGATAGAAGATATTTTCGCCTCACTATCTGGAGGGAAGCGTTTTACAAAAATTGACCTTGCACAAGCATATTTGCAGATGGAGGTTGAAGAATCCTCTGGGAAGTATCTCACGATAAACACTCACAAAGGTCTTTACCAGTATAATCGACTGGTATTCGGAGTAGCATCAGCTCTGGTGATATGGCAAAGAGCGATGGAACAAGTCCTGCAAGGGATTCCGGGGACTCAGTGTTACTTGGACGACATCCTAGTGACAGGTGAAAATAACAGTGAACACCTTGCCAACCTAGAACAGGTGCTCACTAGACTAAGAGAACATGGGCTACGGGCCAATCGCCCCAAGTGCGAGTTTTTTAAGAAACAGATATCGTATTGTGGCCACGTGATTGATGAAGAGGGGTTACATAAGTCCACTGACAAAATTGAAGCGGTAGTTAAGGCTCCAGCGCCTGAAAATGTGTCGCAACTGAGGTTATTCCTCGGATTGGTGAATTGCTATCATAAGTTTTTGCCGAATTTGTCCACAATTCTGCACCCACTGAATGCCCTACTACAAACCGGAGTAGCATGGAAATGGAGCGATGAATGTAAGCGGGCCTTTCAGAAGAGTAAGGACCTCATCACTTCAAGGGAAGTATTGGCTCACTACAACCCATCACTACCGATAAGACTGCTGTGTGATGCGTCTCCCTACGGCATTGGGGCGGTACTGTCACATAAATTCCTTGATGGTTCAGAGAGGCCGATAGCTTTTGCGTCACGCTCGTTAACTTCAGCCGAGCGTAACTATGCCCAGATTGACAGAGAGGCCCTCAGCCTGGTGTGGGGGGTGAAGAAGTTCAATCACTACCTGCACGGACAGAAATTTACTCTACTAACTGATCATCAACCTCTTGTCTCCATTTTCAACCCTCAGAAGGGCGTACCGATAATGACACCACAACAGCTACAGAGGTGGTCCCTTTTCCTAGGGGCACACCAATATGACATCGAGTACAAAGGAACTAAACAGCATGGGAATGCTGATGGATTGTCGCGCCTACCGTTGCCGACGGTGGAAGAAGCACCTGCAGTGGATCCGGTGGAGATATTCCACTCGACCATAGTCGAATGTCTCCCTGTGACGAATGCAAACATAGAAAAGGAAACACGAAATGACCCGACACTCTCCTGGGTCTATGATTTAACGGTGAAGGGATGGCCAGCACATGGCGAACCACTGTTGCCAGCATTCTCGCCGAGAAGAGAACAGCTGTCAGTGTGCAGAGGAACCTTGATGTGTGGATCCAGAGTAGTAATTCCACCTAAGTTGACGGATAGAGTGCTCAATGAGCTTCATGAGGGTCATCTGGGAGAGGTAAAAATGAAGAACTTAGCCAGAGCGTTTGTGTGGTGGCCGGGAATTGATAGTGAAATCGAAGAGATGACCAAGAGCTGTACAGGATGCCAGAAGGTCCAAAACGCGCCACCACAAGCCCCTCTACATCCTTGGGAGTGGCCCTCATCTCCATGGCAAAGGGTGCACATTGATTTTGCTGGTCCATTTATGGACTCGATGTTTTTAATTGCGGTGGATGCACATTCAAAGTGGCCAGAGGTAATAAAAATGTCCTCAACCACCACAGAAAAAACTATCACAGTCTTACGAACCATATTCACCAGAAATGGGCTGCCTGAACAGATTTGCTCCGACAATGGACCACAGTTTGTGTCTGAAGAGTTCCGGAGGTTCTTAAAGAACAATGGTGTTAAGCATTACACATCCGCCCCATATCATCCAGCCACCAATGGATTGGCTGAGAGGTTCGTTCAAACATTCAAGAAGGCTATCAAGGCAATGTGTAATGAAGACATACCCCTACAACACAAGGTGGACAACTTCTTGTTTGCCTACCGGAATGCAACACATGCGGTTACCAACCAAACTCCAGCCATGATGTTCTTCAATCGAAGACTACGATGCCGCTTGGATTTGGTTAAGCCAAACATCAGAAGAGATGTGGAGAACAGGCAGTTTCAGAATATGAATGAAAGGCCGACCAGGAGTTTTAAGATAGGTCAACCAGTTTTGGCCCGGGACTACCGCACAGAGAAATGGCAGCCAGGAACGATCTGTACACGGCAAGGACCTCTAATGTATACCGTGGACGTTGGAGAGACATTGTAAGATGCCATGCTGACCAGATTCTAGAGTCACTGGAAAACGTCAATTCCACACCACGATCCGATACACCTGGTGATGAAACCGAAGTACCAATTGCATCTACCTCAGAATCGGTGACATTGGAAGCAGACGAACCAAACAACGACGTTGATTCCAAATCAACTTTGCCAGAAGAACCTGATACCCTAAAGAGGCGTTATCCAGACAGAATCAGGAAGCCTCCTCAAAGACTGAACTTATAATTGCTTAACTTCAACTAATGTATCTAGCAACTGTAATTGTAAATATGTTATTTAATTATTAATCGAATGTTATGTACTGTTTAGCTAAAAGGGGAGGAATTGTAGTGTATGTACTTTGAAGAAGGAACTATATTCTGCAGCCCCTGTATACTGCAGTACCAGTAGTGACCACCCCTGTATATAAGCCTGTGTAGTAACTTTTGCATAGTAGTTCCAGGTTGTCTCCACTCAGTAAAGACCTGTTATAATCAACTCCTGCAGTCCGTGTCTCAATTACACACGGACATAATACTTCCCACTGCACCCATGAGCTCCGTGTGCCTCTGCACCACCTGGGTGTTCATTTCAGCGATGAGCTGCTCCTCCTCTGCATCCAGTGCAGTAGGACTCACTGGCATACTCTCCCTCCGGGGAGAAGGCCCCCAAGCTTCCCTACCCCCATTGCGTTGCTGCAGCCCGCTGGGTCCTGGAGCTTCACCCTCATCAGACCCTTCCCCCCTGCTACCCTCCAGGGAAGGCGTGTCCCCAGTATGGGCATGGGCTTCCTCAGGAGAGAGTGGCGCTGAGGCTCCGGCTTCCTCTTCCTCCTCGCCTGCAGCTTCGCTCCCACTGGCAGCTTGAGGATCGTCTCCTCAGCTGGTGAATCACCATCTGAAAGCAGGGAGGTACAAGAGTGGCTTTAGCGTGAGGACAGGGGGGCAGCAAGGGAGGAATGAGTGCAGTGATTTAGTAAGTTGGATTGAAAGTGTCAAAGGCTGGTGTTGTGAGGGACAAGTGGAATGAGAGAGGACAAAAAGGTGATGGCCTTACCATTGCTGTCCCGAACGGGGTCGGCCTCTCCAGGGGCGACAGGACCGAGCACCTGGCTTGCCGCAATCCTGTGGACGCGCGCCTCAAGATTGCTGAGGGGTTGCAGATGAGGCCGCCCTCCACCCATCCGTTGCTGCTGTCTCCTATTATGAGATAGCTTGGCCTGCAAGAAAAAGGATGGCGTCTGAATGAATGTGCAGCCATGTGCTTGCCTGATGTGCCTCCCATAGTTGAATAGCCCTTACTGTATGCAGCCATGGTCTTGCCTGATGTGCCTCCCATAGTTGAATAGCCCTTACTGTATACAAAGTGTGGAATGTGCGTGTGTGTTTTATGAGAGGACAGTAGGTGTTGGATGAGTGTTGGGCATTGGGGTTTTAAGACCCTCTGGCCATAGAGTGAGGTTGAGATGGAGGGATGGAGAGGTATTGAAAAAAAGCCACTCACCCTGACGACCCGAGTGAGGTCGTTGAACTTTTTTCAACATTGAGTATGGGTCCTGGGCACCATGCTGCTTGAGGAGATGCTCTGAGCCACCTCCCTCCACACTCTTCTGTACTCGCCTGGCAAAGGCCTCCTGCCACTCTCTGGGTACAGTATTGATCTTCTGCGCTCCACCGCGCCAACCAGAGCCTCCAAGACCCGCTCGCTGAAGTGCTGAGCTCGTTCTCTCACCCTCTCCATAGTCCTTGCCTGCATGATTTAGGCACAGGTCTGTCCAGGCCGAGATTCAAGGCTGCAATGAGCAGGGTGTGGATGGAGAGCAAGATCGACCCTCCCCTTTAAGAACTGGCCGGCGCCAGTGTGTCTGTGTTCCATTGCTGACTGACAGCACCTGCGCTGCGCCCGCGCTCTGCGTTAGCGCCTCGCTCCTCGGCCTTTGCACCTTAAGACAGGTGTGAAGCGCCTGATTTAGCGCTCCAATCACCTCCAGGAGCAATAAAAGCCAAGTTTGCAGTCAGAAGCGATAATTAGCGCCAGGCGCTAAACTTTACGCCCGGCCGATAATCGCGCCCCAAACGGGACGATACCGAATTTCTCCCCCATGCACTGTAAACCTATTTTAGACCTTCTTGTATTCTCTCTTAGTCTGACCCCACCTAATACCGTACTATTTCTTATTCTAGTGCTTGCTGTCTCTCCGAATCCTTTGTGCACCTTGTTTCTCCTTTCTAATGTTACATCCTGGTGCCCATCACCCTGCCAAATTAGTTTAAACCCTCCCCAACAGCACTAGCAAACTCTCCATGAGAAACTGTGTTTATTTCACTGTGTTTATTTGACTATGTTTATTCTGACTCTGTTTAATTAACTGTGTTTATTTGACTGTGTTTATTCTGACTGTGTTTATTTGACTGTGTTTATTCTGACTGTGTTCATTTGACTATGTTTAGTTGACTGTGTTTATTTGACTGCGTTTATTTGATTGTGTTTATTTGACTGTGTTTATTCTGACTGTGTTTATTTGACTGTGTTTATTCTGACTGTGTTTATTTGACTGTGTTTATTCTGACTGTGCTTATTCTGACTGTTTTTATTTGACTGTGTTTATTTGACTGTGTTTATTCTGACCGTGTTTATTTGACTGTGTTTATTCTGACTGTTTATTTGACTTTGTTTATTCTGACTGTTTATTTGACTGTGTTTATTCTGACTATGTTTATTTGACTGCGTTTATTTGACTGTGTTTATTCTGACTGTGTTTATTTGACTATGTTTATTCTGACTGTGTTTATTCTATTGTGTTCATTCTGACTGTGCTTATTTGACTATGTTTAGTTGACTGTGTTTATTTGACTGCGTTTATTTGACAGTGTTTATTATGACTGTGTTTATTCTGACTGTGTTTATTTGACTGTGTTTATTTGACTGTGTTTATTTGACTGTGTTTATTCTGACTGTGTTTATTTGACTGTGTTTATTTGACTGTGTTTATTTGACTGTGTTTATTCTGACTATGTTTATTTGACTGCGTTTATTTGACTGTGTTTATTCTGACTGTGTTTATTTGACTATGTTTATTCTGACTGTGTTTATTCTGATTGTGTTTATTCTATTGTGTTTATTCTGACTGTGTTTATTTGACTATGTTTAGTTGACTGTGTTTATTTGACTGCATTTATTTGACAGTGTTTATTATGACAGTGTTTATTCTGACTGTGTTTATTTGACTGTGTTTATTTGACTATGTTTATTTGACTGTGTTTATTCTGACTGTGTTTATTTGACTGTGTTTATTTGACTGTGTTTATTCTGACTGTGTTTATTTGACTGTGTTTATTCTGACTGTGTTTATTTGACTGTGTTTACTTGACTGTGTTTATTTGACTGTTTATTTGACTGTGTTTATTCAGACTCTGTTTATTTGACTGTTTATTTGACTGTTTATTTGACTGTGTTTATTCAGACTCTGTTTATTTGACTGTGTTTATTTGACTGTGTTTATTTGACTGTTTATTTGACTGTGTTTATTTGACTGTGTTTATTCAGACTCTGTTTATTTGACTGTGTTTATTTGACTGTTTATTTGACTGTGTTTATTTGACTGTGTTTATTCAGACTCTGTTTAGTTGACTGTGTTTATTTGACTGTGTTTATTCAGACTCTGTTTATTTGACTGTGTTTATTCAGACTCTGTTTATTCAGACTCTGTTTAGTTAACTGTGTTTATTTGACTGTGTTTATTCAGACTCTGTTTATTTGACTGTGTTTATTCAGACTCTGTTTAGTTGACTGTGTTTATTTACAGTGTTTATTCAGACTCTGTTTAGTTGACTGTGTTTATTTGACTGTGTTTATTCAGACTCTGTTTAGTTGACTGTGTTTATTTGACTGTGTTTATTCGGACTCTGTTTAGTTGACTGTGTTTATTTGACTGTGTTTATTCAGACTCTGTTTAGTTGACTGTGTTTATTTACAGTGTTTATTCAGACTCTGTTTAGTTGACTGTGTTTATTTACAGTGTTTATTCAGACTCTGTTTAGTTGACTGTGTTTAGTTGACTGTGTTTATTCAGACTCTGTTTAGTTGACTGTGTTTATTCAGACTCTTTTTAGTTGACTGTGTTTATTCAGACTGTTTAGTTGACTGTGTTTATTCAGACTCTGTTTAGTTGACTGTGTTTATTCAGACTCTGTTTAGTTGACTGTGTTTATTCAGACTCTGTTTAGTTGACTGTGTTTATTCAGACTCTGTTTAGTCGACTGTGTTTATTCGGACTCTTTTTAGTTGACTGTGTTTATTCAGACTCTGTTTAGTTGACTGTGTTTATTCGGACTCTTTTTAGTTGACTGTGTTTATTCAGACTCTGTTTAGTTGACTGTGTTTATTCAGACTCTGTTTAGTTGACTGTGTTTATTCGGACTCTTTTTAGTTGACTGTGTTTATTCAGACTCTGTTTAGTTGACTGTGTTTATTCAGACTCTGTTTAGTTGACTGTGTTTATTCAGATTCTGTTTAGTTGACTGTGTTTATTCAGACTCTGTTTAGTTGACTGTGTTTATTTGACTGTGTTTATTCGGACTCTGTTTAGTTGACTGTGTTTATTTGACTGTGTTTATTCAGACTCTGTTTAGTTGACTGTGTTTATTTACAGTGTTTATTCAGACTCTGTTTAGTTGACTGTGTTTATTTACAGTGTTTATTCAGACTCTGTTTAGTTGACTGTGTTTAGTTGACTGTGTTTATTCAGACTCTGTTTAGTTGACTGTGTTTATTCAAACTCTTTTTAGTTGACTGTGTTTATTCAGACCCTGTTTAGTTGACTGTGTTTATTCAGACTCTGTTTAGTTGACTGTGTTTATTCGGACTCTTTTTAGTTGACTGTGTTTATTCAGACTCTGTTTAGTTGACTGTGTTTATTCGGACTCTTTTTAGTTGACTGTGTTTATTCAGACTCTGTTTAGTTGACTGTGTTTATTCAGACTCTGTTTAGTTGACTGTGTTTATTCAGACTCTGTTTAGTTGACTGTGTTTATTCAGACTCTGTTTAGTTGACTGTGTTTATTTGACTGTGTTTATTTGGACTCTGTTTAGTTGACTGTGTTTATTTGACTGTGTTTATTCAGACTCTGTTTAGTTGACTGTGTTTATTTACAGTGTTTATTCAGACTCTGTTTAGTTGACTGTGTTTATTTACAGTGTTTATTCAGACTCTGTTTAGTTGACTGTGTTTAGTTGACTGTGTTTATTCAGACTCTGTTTAGTTGACTGTGTTTATTCAGACTCTTTTTAGTTGACTGTTTATTCAGACTCTGTTTAGTTGACTGTGTTTATTCGGACTCTGTTTAGTTGACTGTGTTTATTCAGACTCTGTTTAGTTGACTGTGTTTATTCAGACTCTGTTTAGTTGACTGTGTTTATTCGAACTCTTTTTAGTTGACTGTGTTTATTCAGACTCTGTTTAGTTGACTGTGTTTATTCGGACTCTTTTTAGTTGACTGTGTTTATTCAGACTCTGTTTAGTTGACTGTGTTTATTCGGACTCTTTTTAGTTGACTGTGTTTATTCAGACTCTGTTTAGTTGACTGTGTTTATTCAGACTCTGTTTAGTTGACTGTGTTTATTCAGACTCTGTTTAGTTGACTGTGTTTATTCGGGCTCTTTTTAGTTGACTGTGTTTATTCAGAATCTGTTTAGTTGACTGTGTTTATTCAGACTCTGTTTAGTTGACTGTGTTTATTCAGACTCTGTTTAGTTGACTGTGTTTATTCGGACTCTTTTTAGTTGACTGTGTTTATTCAGACTCTGTTTAGTTGACTGTGTTTATTCAGACTCTGTTTAGTTGACTGTGTTTATTCAGACTCTGTTTAGTTGACTGTGTTTATTCAGACTCTGTTTATTTGACTGTGTTTATTCAGACTCTGTTTAGTTGACTGTGTTTATTCAGACTCTGTTTAGTTGACTGTGTTTATTCGGACTCTTTTTAGTTGACTGTGTTTATTCAGACTCTGTTTAGTTGACTGTGTTTATTCAGACTCTGTTTAGTTGACTGTGTTTATTCAGACTCTGTTTAGTTGACTGTGTTTATTCAGACTCTGTTTAGTTGACTGTGTTTATTTGACTGTGTTTATTTGGACTCTGTTTAGTTGACTGTGTTTATTTGACTGTGTTTATTCAGACTCTGTTTAGTTGACTGTGTTTATTTACAGTGTTTATTCAGACTCTGTTTAGTTGACTGTGTTTATTTACAGTGTTTATTCAGACTCTGTTTAGTTGACTGTGTTTAGTTGACTGTGTTTATTCAGACTCTGTTTAGTTGACTGTGTTTATTCAGACTCTTTTTAGTTGACTGTTTATTCAGACTCTGTTTAGTTGACTGTGTTTATTCAGACTCTGTTTAGTTGACTGTGTTTATTCAGACTCTGTTTAGTTGACTGTGTTTATTCAGACTCTGTTTAGTTGACTGTGTTTATTTGGACTCTTTTTAGTTGACTGTGTTTATTCAGACTCTGTTTAGTTGACTGTGTTTATTCGGACTCTTTTTAGTTGACTGTGTTTATTCAGACTCTGTTTAGTTGACTGTGTTTATTCGGACTCTGTTTAGTTGACTGTGTTTATTCAGACTCTGTTTAGTTGACTGTGTTTATTCGGACTCTTTTTAGTTGACTGTGTTTATTCAGACTCTGTTTAGTTGACTGTGTTTATTCAGACTCTGTTTAGTTGACTGTGTTTATTCGGACTCTTTTTAGTTGACTGTGTTTATTCAGACTCTGTTTAGTTGACTGTGTTTATTCAGAATCTGTTTAGTTGACTGTGTTTATTCAGACTCTGTTTAGTTGACTGTGTTTATTCAGACTCTGTTTAGTTGACTGTGTTTATTCGGACTCTTTTTAGTTGACTGTGTTTATTCAGACTCTGTTTAGTTGACTGTGTTTATTCAGACTCTGTTTAGTTGACTGTGTTTATTCAGACTCTGTTTAGTTGACTGTGTTTATTCAGACTCTGTTTATTTGACTGTGTTTATTCAGACTCTGTTTAGTTGACTGTGTTTATTCAGACTCTGTTTAGTTGACTGTGTTTATTCAGACTCTGTTTAGTTGACTGTGTTTATTCAGACTCTTTTTAGTTGACTGTTTATTCAGACTCTGTTTAGTTGACTGTGTTTATTCAGACTCTTTTTAGTTGACTGTGTTTATTCAGACTCTTTTTAGTTGACTGTTTATTCAGACTCTGTTTAGTTGACTGTGTTTATTCAGACTCTGTTTAGTTGACTGTGTTTATTCAGACTCTGTTTAGTTGACTGTGTTTATTCAGACTCTGTTTAGTTGACTGTGTTTATTCAGACTCTGTTTATTTGACTGTGTTTATTCAGACTCTGTTTAGTTGACTGTGTTTATTCGGACTCTTTTTAGTTGACTGTTTATTCAGACTCTGTTTAGTTGACTGTGTTTATTCAGACTCTGTTTATTTGACTGTGTTTATTCGGACTCTGTTTAGTTGACTGTGTTTATTCAGGCTCTTTTTAGTTGACTGTGTTTATTCGGACTCTGTTTAGTTGACTGTGTTTATTTACAGTGTTTATTAGATTAGAGTCAAAGGGGAAAAATTCAGTTGGTTTGCGCCTCCCGTTAGCGTCTTAAAAGGGCGCTAATGGGGCGCAAAGCAAATAGCGCCCGGGCGCGGCGATGTTTGCGCCACTCACGAAATTGACCAGACATTTTGTGGTGGCGTGAAACACTACCGCCACAACCTCCTGCGCCGGCAGATCGTGATGTCAGTCGAGTGCGCAACGCCCCGGTAGCGCCCCGGACCGGATATTGAGTGGCGCCCCCTGCCTTACCGCCTGCCGCTAGCAACGACAGGTTGAGGGGAGCGTTTTGCAGTCAGAAAGGGACTGGGGGAGCGCTATTTAAAGGCGGCCGCTTCCTGCCTTTTTTTGTCGGCAAAATGTTTTCACCACGCATTCTGAGTGAGAAAGAGAAACTTCTGGAGAGATTCAACGCTGTGTTGAGGAATTTTGGGTACTGAGCAGCACTTTGCAGGTTCATTTTGATTTGACCTTCCTTCCATCGATTTAGAAGAGACTATGGGGGCTGCACTCTGAGCTCTTTCCCTGGGCTTCTCCATTGTTCTTTCCAACAGATTTGATGTACAGGTCTCTCCAGACTGAATTTCTCCCCCATAGAGTCATAGAGGGAGAAATTCAGTATCGCCCCATTTGAGGCGCGATTATCGGCCGGGTGCAAAGATTAGCGCCTGGCGCTAATTATCACCTCCGACTGCAAACTTGGCTTCTATCGCTCCTGGAGGTGATTGGAGCGCTAAATCAGGCGCTACACACCTCTCTTAAGGCGCTAACGCCGAGGAGCGAGGCGCTACCTCAGAGCGCTGGCGAAGCTCATGTGATGTCAGTAAGCAATGGAACACAGACACAAGGAAGATGAAAAGAAAAAGAACCTGCAAAGTGCTGCTCAGTGTTGTGTATGTACCTTTAAGAGAAGAACTGATTCTATACTGCAGTACCGGCAGTGACCACCCCTGTATATAAAGCCATAGCAGGCTTCTGTACTTCAGTCTTAAGTTACCCTCCGTTCAGTAAATACCTGTTATTATTGTTCTCCTGCAGTCCGTGTATTATTTATACTCGGACACTACAGTGGCGACGAGCAGGTTTGAACTCACCTGCAGTACTGCATCACCTCACGGGGATCTTTCCCTGAGTAGAAGCTTTTGGAGGTCGAAGTCAGAACAACAGGCGTCGACCGCGGGCAACCGCCCAAAGATCCATCGGAGTTTGGAGAGTTGCAGGAGAGGTTGTGGAGAGCTGGGCTTGGCTCCCCAGTCAAGGTGTTCCAGCAAATCGTGCTGGTAGCAGGTAGTGCGCTGACCCTTCCGGACTGCGGCGGGCTTGAGCTCGATCGAGCGGCTCTGCAAAGGGGCCGTGCAGCGTCGTCGGGAGGAAAAGAGAGAGAGAGAGGGTGGAGCGCACAGGGCGCGGTCGGTGCTCAAGAACCGGGCAGCGTAGCGAAAATAAAACAAGGGGAAGGAAAAGTGAGACGCGCCGAAGCCGCGGGTCGCCGCCATTACCCTGCAGAACGCTAGGAGCAGCGTGGCAGCAAGGGGAAGAAGGAAAAGCGCGGGAGGCACCATTTTATTCCATTGGGGAAGAAGGAAAAGCGCGGGAGGCGCATTTTAATCCATTGGTGAAGAAGAAAAAGCGCGGGAGGCGCCATTTTAAATCACCCAAGATGCCGAAAAGTGGCAGTATCACTGCTTTCGACAACGAGGTAGAAGACTGGACCACGTATGTGGAAAGAATTACATAGAAACATAGAAGATAGGAGCAGGAGTAGGCCATTCGGCCCTTCGAGCCTGCCCCGCCATTCAATGAGATCATAGCTGATCATTCAAATTCAGTACCCTGTCCCTGCTTTCTCCCCATATCCCTTGATCCCTTTAGCCTTAAGAAATATATCCAACTCTTTTTTGAATATATTTAATGAACTGGCCTCCACCGCCCTCTGTGGCAGAGAATTCCACAGGTTCACCACTCTCTGGGTGAAGAAATTCCTCCTCATTTTAGTCCTAAATGGCTTACCCCTTTATCCTTAGACTATGACCCCTGGTTCTGGACTCCCCGGAAGTGTACTGCAAGGCAAATGAGGTGGCCGATGGAAAGAAGGCGTCGGTATTATTAAATTTGATGGGCGCGAGAACGTACGGCCTATTGCGGAATTTAATTACCCCAGCTAAACCAATGGAGAAAAGTTTTGAGGAGATTGTTAATATCTTACAGGAACACCTAAACCCTACACCGCTGCTGATAGCAGAAAGATTCAAGTTCCATAAAAGAAACCAGCACAAAGATGAGAGCAATGCTGACTATCTTACGGAACTACGCAAGTTATCGAAGCACTGCCAGTTCGGAGCAGGACTGGCAGACACCTTACGGGATAAGTTTGTCTGCGGGCTCCAGAGTGAAGGAACCCAGAAGCTACTACTTTCGGAAAAGGACCTGACGCTAGAACAGGCTTTCAGTGTGGCAGTATCCTACGAAGCAGCAGCACGGGGAGCTGCGGAAATACAACAGAAACCACAGGAATACAGCGCTAACGAAATGGCGTATGGAGCAGAAAAGTGCTATCGCTGCGGCAGAACAACCCATGATCAGAAGGACTGCTGGGTTAAGGACAAAGTATGCAGGCAATGTGGGGAAATGGGACACAAAGCAAGAGTCTGCAGGTCGGGAAAGAAAACCAACACACAAGAACTACTAAGGAAAAGTACAAGAAAGTAAAGAAATTGACAGACAGTAGTTCGGAAGATCAGGAGAGTGATAAGGACTCCGGGAGCAGGAGACTAAGTTGCCTAAAGTTACACAACGTGATCGCAAAGGAGGAGCGCCGAACCATTTGGATCACCCTCATGATAGCAGGGTCCCCAGTAAAGATGGAATTGGACACAGGATCAGCCCTAGCTGTCATGAATCGACGAGACTATGAGCGGCTATTCTCACACATACCCTTGAAGGACACGTCCATTGTATTGAAGACATACACGGGGCAAAAAGTCTACCCCAGAGGAAAAATAAGGGTGCCAGTTGAATACAACGGCAAGGAAACACAGAAACTGTATCTATATATACTACCAGATGGAGGACCACCATTATTGGGAAGTGAATGGATCCGAAAAATACAATTGGATTGGCATTCCATTCAGGCGCTAACTGTGACTGATAAAAAGGATGATGACGTCACACCTGGAACAACTGTCAAAGATTCTAACTGACGCAAAAGAGGTGCTCCAACAAGGACTTGGGACTCTAAAAGGAGTAACGGCAACGATAAAAATCGAAGATAACGCAAACCCAAAAATTTTTAAGGCCAGACCGGTACCTTACGCGATCTGCCCAGCCGTTGAAGCAGAGCTGGAGAGTCTGGAGCATTCGGGTGTGCTGTCCAAGGTGGACTGGAGCGAGTGGGCCACACCCATCGTTCCTGTAATGAAGAAATCATTGAGCAGCATGCCTGGGGAACCGAAGGATGTTCGCATCTGTGGGGACTTCAAGGTAACTGTGAACCCAGTCCTGCACACAGTACAATATCCACTTCCACAGATAGAAGATATTTTCGCCTCACTATCTGGAGGGAAACGCTTTACAAAGATTGATCTGGCCCAAGCGTATCGACAAATGGAGGTGGAAGAAGCATCTAGGAAATACCTCACGATAAACACTCACAAAGGCATTTACCAGTACAATCGACTGGTATTCGGGGTAGCATCAGCCCTGGCTATTTGGCAGAGGGCGATGGAACAAGTCCTGCAAGGGATCCCGGGGACCTAGTGTTATTTGGACGACATCCTGGTTACGGGCGAAAATGACAGTGAACACCTTGCCAACCTGGAGCAGGTGCTCACGAGATTACAGGAATATGGGCTACGAGCCAACCGCCCCAAATGCGAGTTCTTCAGGAGACAAACCTCGTATTGTGGCCACATGATTGATGAGGAAGGGTTGCATAAGTCGCCGGACAAGATTGAGGCTGTAGTCAAGGCTCCAGCACCGGAAAATGTGTCGCAACTGAGGTCATTCCTCGGGTTGGTGAACTACTACCATAAGTTCTTGCCGAATTTATCTACAATTCTGCACCCACTGAACGCCCTACTGCAAACTGGAGTAACATGGAAATGGAGTGATGAGTGTAAGCGTGCCTTTCAGAAATGTAAATGTCTAATCACTTCAAAAGAAGTATTGGCCCACTACAATCCAACACTACCAATTCAGTTAGCATGTGATGCGTCTCCCTATGGCATCAGAGCGGTGCTGTCACACAAATTTCTTGACGGTTCAGAGAGGCCAATAGCCTTTGCGTCGCGCTCGTTAACCTCAGCCGAGCGTAACTACGCTCAGATTGACAGGGAGGCCCTCAGCCTGGTGTGGGGGGTGAAGAAGTTCAATCACTATCTGCACGAGCAGAAATTCACCCTACTGACTGATCATCAGCCCCTGGTCTCCATTTTTAACCCAAAGAAGGGCGTTCCGGTGATGACGGCGCAACGGCTGCAAAGATGGTCACTTTTTCTAGGGGCACATCAGTACGACATAGAGTACAAGGGTACGAAACAGCATGGAAACGCTGATGGGCTGTCAGGCCTACCATTGCCTACGGTAGAGGAAGCACCTGCAGTGGACCCTGTTGAGATATTCCATGCGACCATAGTCGAATGTCTACCTGTTACAAACTCAAGTACAGAGAAGGAAACCCGAAATGACCCGACACTCTCTCGGGTCTATGATTTGACGGTGAAGGGATGGCCAGCACATGGCGACTCACTGTTGCCAGCATTCTTGCCAAGGAGAGAACAGCTGTCAGTGTGCCAGGGGACCTTGATGTGTGGATCCCGAGTGGTAATTCCACCCAAGTTGAGAGATAGAGTGCTCAATGAGCTTCATGAGGGTCATCTGGGAGGGGTAAAAATGAAGAGCCTAGCCAGGGCGTTTGTGTGGTGGGTGGGAATCGATCAAGAAATCGAGGATATGACCAAGAGATGCACAGGATGCCAGAAGGTCCAAAGCGCTCCATCACAGGCCCCGCTACATCCATGGTAGTGGCCCTCATCTCCATGGCAACGGGTACACATTGATTTTGCTGGTCCATTTATGGACTCAATGTTCCTAATCGCTGTGGACGCCCATTCGAAATGGCCAGAGGTCATCAAAATGTCCTCCACCACCATGGAGAAAACTATTGCAGTCCTACGGACCATCTTCGCCAGGAATGGCTTTCCAGAACAGATTTGCTCCGACAATGGGCCACAATTTGTGTCCGAGGATTTCCGGAGGTTTCTGAGGAATAATGGGGTGAAACATTACACATCTGCCCCATATCATCCAGCCACAAATGGATTGGCTGAGAGGTTCATCCCAGTTAGGCATAAAAATAAAACAAAAAAGGTGACTCAACCGTGGCTAACAAGGGAAATTAGGGATAGCATAAGATCCAAGGAGAGGACATATAAATTGGCTAGAAAAAGCAATAATCCTGAGGATTGGGAGCAGTTTAGGAGTCAACAAAGGAGGACAAAGGGATTAATTAAGAAAGGGAAAATAGAATATGAGAGTAAGCTAGTAGGGAACATAAAAACTGACTGTAAAAGCTTTTATAGGTATGTGAAGAGAAAAAGATTAGTGAAGTCAAGCGTAGGTCCTTTACAGTCAGAATCAGGGGAATTTATAATGGGAAACAAGGAAATGGCAGACCAACTAAATACATACTTTGGTTCTGTCTTCACAAAGGAGGACACAAATAACCTCCCAGAGATGCCGGTGAACATAGGGTCTGATGAAAGAGAGGAACTGAAAGAAATCAGTATTTGTAGGAAAATGGTGTTAGGAAAATTGATGGGACTGAAGGCCGATAAATCCCCAGGGCCTGATGGTCTACATCCCAGGGTACTTAAGGAAGTGGCCCTAGAGATAGTAGATGCATTACCGGTCATCTTCCAGAACTCGATAAACTCTGGAACGGTACCCATGGATTGGAGGGTAGCTAATGTTACCCCACTATTCAAAAAAGGTGGTAGAGAAAAAGCGGGGAATTATAGACCGGTAAGCCTGACATCGGTCGTGGGGAAAATGCTAGAGTCTATTATAAAAGATGTAATAGCAGAGCACTTGGAAAGCAGTGACAGGATCGGACAAAGTCAACATGGATTTACAAAAGGTAAATCATGCTTGACTAATCTACTGGAATTTTTTGAGGATGTAACTGGTAAAATAGATAAGGGAGAACCAGTGGATGTGGTATATTTGGACTTTCAGAAAGCTTTCGATAAGGTCCCACACAAGAAATTAGCGTGCAAAATTAAGGCACATGGGATTGGGGGCAAGGTATTGACTTGGATAGAGAACTGGTTGGCGGACAGAAAGCAAAGAGTTGGAATAAACGGGTCGTTTTCCGAGTGGCAGGCAGTGACTAGTGGGGTACCACAAGGATCGGTGCTAGGACCCCAGCTGTTCACAATATATATTAATGATCTGGACGAGGGAATTGGATGTAATATCTCCAAATTTGCAGACGACACAAAGCTGGGTGGGAGCGTAAGCTGTGAGGAGGATGTCGGGAAACTCCAGTACGATTTGGACAGGTTGGGTGATTGGGCAGAAACATGGCAAATGCACTATAATGTGGATAAATGTGAGGTTATCCACTTTGGTGGCAAAAACAGGAAGGCAGATTATTATTTGAATGGCAATAGATTGGGAGAAGGGGAAGTGCAAAGAGACCTGGGTGTCTTTGTGCACCAGTCGCTGAAGGTAAACATGCAGGTGCAGCAGGTGGTTGAGAAGGCAAATGGTATGTTGGCCTTCGTAGCAAGAGGGTTCGAGTACAGGAACAAGGATGTCTTGCTACAGTTGTACAGGGCCTTGGTGAGACCGCACCTTGGGTATTGTGTGCAGTTTTGGTCACCTTACCTGAGGAAGGACGTTCTTGCCATGGAGGGAGTGCAGCGAAGATTCACCAGGCTGATACCTGGGATGGCAGGAATGACGTATGAGGAGAGATTGTGTCGATTGGGCTTATACTCACTGGAGTTTAGAAGATTGAGAGGGGATCTCATCGAAACCTATAAAATTCTGTCAGGTCTGGACAGACTAGATGCAGGAAGGATGTTTCTGATGGCCAGGGAGTCCAGAACCAGGGGTCATAGTCTAAGGATAAGGGGTAAGCCATTTAGGACTGAAATGAGGAGGAATTTCTTCACCCAGAGAGTGGTGAACCTGTGGAATTCTCTGCCACAGAGGGCGGTGGAGGCTAGTTCATTAAATATATTCAAGAAAGAGTTGGATATATTTCTTGAGGCTAAAGGGATCAAGGGATATGGGGAAAAGGCAGGGACAGGGTACTGAATTTGAATGATCAGCCATGATCACTTTGAATGGCGGAGCAGGCTCGAAGGGCCGAATGGCCTACTCCTGCTCCTATCTTCTATGTTTCTATGTTTCTATGTTTGTTCTGACCTTTAAAAAGGCAATAAAGGCAATGCATAATGACGACATACCACTACAACACAAGGTGGATAATTTCTTGTTTGCTTACTGGAATGCGATACATGCAGTCACCAACCAAACTCCAGCCATAATGTTCTTCAACCGAAGGCTAAGATGTCGCCTGGATTTGCTCAAACCAAACATAAGACAAGATGTTGAGGATAAGCAATTCCAGCACATAAATGAGAAGCCAACCAAGAGCTTCAAGATAGGGCAACCAGTCTTGGCCCGTGACTACCGAACAGAAAAATGGCAGCCAGGAACGATATGCACACAGCAGGGACCACTAATGTACACAGTGGACGTTGGAGAGAGCATCGTGAGACGCCATGCTGACCAGATTCTAGAGTCACAGGAACAAGCCAAACCCATACCACGAGCAGGTGCACCTGGTAATCAACCCGAAGTACAGATTGCGTCTACCTCAGAAGCAGTGGTATTGGAAGCTGTCGAACCAACCAATGACAATGAGCCAGAATCAACTCCGCCGCAAGAACAGGATACTCGAGAAAGGCGTTATCCAGTCAGGATCAGGAAGCCTCCTCAAAGACTGAACTTATAAATAATTATTTCAGTTGATGTATATAGTACAGAGAAAATTGTAATTGTAATTAGTTATTATTTAGTTGTTAAATGAATGTTATGTACTGTTTATCTAAAAGGGGAGGAATTGTTGTGTATGTACCTTTAAGAGAAGAACTGATTCTATACTGCAGTACCGGCAGTGACCACCCCTGTATATAAAGCCATAGCAGGCTTCTGTACTTCAGTCTTAAGTTACCCTCCGTTCAGTAAATACCTATTTTATTGTTCTCCTCCAGTCCGTGTATTATTTATACTCGGACACTACACTCAGTACCCAAAACTCTTTCACACAGCGTTGACTCTCTCCAGAAGTTTCTCTCTCTCACTCAGAATGCGTGGTGAAAAAGTTTTGCCGACAAAAAAAGGCAGAAAGCAGTCGCCTTTTAATATTGCTCCCCCAGTCCCTTCCCGACTGCAATACGCTCCCCTCAACCTGTCGTTGCTAGCGGCAGGCGGTAAGGCAGGGGGCGCCACTCAATATCCGGTCCGGGGCGCTACCGGGGCGTTGCACGCTCGACTAACGTCATGATCTGCGGGCACAGGAGATCGTGGTGGGAGTGTTTAGCGCCACCGCAAAATGTCTGGTTAATTTCGTGAGCGGCGCAAACATCGCCGTGCCCGGGCGCTAGTTGCTTTGCACCCCATTAGCGCCCTCTTAAGGCGCTAACAGGAGGCGCAAACCAACTGAATTTTCCCCCCATAGAGTTATACAGCACAGAAAGAGGCCCTTCGGCCCATCGTGTCCGCGCCGGCCATCAAACCCTATCTATTCCAATCCCATTTTCCAGCACTTGGTCCGTAGCCTTGCATGCTATGGCGTTTCAAGTGCTCATCTAAATGCTGACTGTTCATTTGACTGTGTTTAATTGACTGTGTTTATTTGACTGTGTTTATTCTGACTGTGTTTATTCTGACTGTGTTTATCCTGACTGTGTTTATTTGACCGTGTTTGTTCTGACTGTGTTTATCCTGGCAGTGTTTATCCTGATTGTGTTTATCCTGACTGTGTAAATTTGACTGTGTTTATCCTGACTATGTTTGTTCTGACTGTGTTTATTTGACTGTGTTTATCCTGACTGTGTTTATCCTGACTGTGCTTATTTGACTGTGTTTATCCTGACTGTGTTTATTTGACTGTGTTTGTTCGGACTGTGTCTAGTATTTGCACAGACCGCAATTATCCTCATTGTTTTGAGGAACCGCTCGTAATCGTGTTCCTCTGTGTACCAAACTGCTGATTGTGGTAAAGTGAACCCAATCAGTAAGTAGGTTGATGTCCCTGTGCAGTCTGTATTAACCACTGATTGGTGTTGGACTGTTTCTGAAATGCTGCAGTTTTGACTCCAATTGATCCGATGTTGTGGGACCAGATGTCTGCGAGACCCTTACCCAGGTCTGCAATCTTTTTGTCTGAGCTGAGACAGGTTAGACACTCTGCTTAATGAGGTTACAATGATGCAGTGATGGAACAGCCAGAAATATTGCATTTGATTTGCACCGTGCATTATATATCTGTTTTAGGAGACTTGGGAGAGCAGTCTCTGTATCTCTGACGTCACCAGCGCTGTAAGTAATGAACGCAGAGTCAATCAATCAACCCAGCGACAGTACAATGCTGAGTAATGACAGCCCATCACATTTGTGTGTGGGGATTACATCAGCGATTGACGCTCGATGGTTCCAGCTCCGATGTGCTGCTTCTAGAACTTTCTTCGTGAGAAACCTGCACGTGGGGAGAAGGTCCACAGTGTAGGACCTCATGAAGGCTGATAAAGAAGAAGACAGACTTGCATTCATATAGAGCCTTTCACAATATCCAGACGTCCCAAAGCGCTTTACAGCCAATGAAGTACTTTTTTGAAGTGTAGTCACTGTTGTAATGTAGGAAATGCAGCAGTCAATTTGTGCACAGCAAGCTCCCACAAACAGCAATGTGATAATGACCAGATCATCTGTTTTAGTGATGTTGATTGAGGGATAAATATTGGCCCCAGGACACCAGGGAGAACTCCCCTGCTCTTCTTCAAAATAGTGCCATGGGATCTGTTACATCCACCTGAGGGGGCAGACGGGGGCATCGGTTTAACGTCTCATCTGAAAGACGGCCCCTCCGACAGTGCGGTGCTCCCTCAGTCCTGCCCCTCCGACGGTGCAGCGCTCCCTCAGTCCTGCCCCTCCGACAGTGCAGCGCACCCTCGGTACTGCCCCTCCGACAGTGCGGCACTCCCTCAGTACAGCTCCTCTGACAGTGCGGCACTCCCTCAGTACTGCCCCTCTGACAGTGCGGTGCTCCCTCAGTCCTGCCCCTCCGACAGTGCCGCACTCCCTCAGTACTGCCCCTCCGACAGTGCAGCGCTCCCTCAGTACTGCTCCTCTGACAGTGAGGCACTCCCTCAGTACTGCCCCTCCGACAGTGCAGGGCTCCATCAGTACTACCCCTCCAACAGTGCAGCACTCCCTTAGTACTGCCCCTCCGACAGTGCAGCGCTCCCTCAGTCCTGCCCCTCCGACAGTGCCGCGCTCCCTCAGTACTGCCCCTCCGACAGTGCGGTGCTCCCTCAGTACTGCCCCTCCGACAGTGCGGCGCTCCCTCAGTACTGACCCTCCGACAGTGCGGCGCTCCCTCAGTACTGCCCCTCCAACAGTGCAGTGCTCCATCAGTACTGCCCCTTCGACAGTGCAACACTCCCTCAGTACTACCCCTCTGACAGTGCAGCGCTCCCTCAGTACTGACCCTCCGACAGTGCGGTGCTCCCTCAGTACTGCCCCTCCGACAGTGCAGTGCTCCATCAGTACTGCTCCTCCGACAGTGCGGCGCTCCCTCAGTACTGCCCCTCTGACAGTGCAGCTCTCCCTCAGTACTGCCCCTCCGATATTGCAGCACACCCTCAATACTGCCCCTCCGACAGTGCGGCGCTCCCTCAGTACTACCCCTCCGACAGTGCAGCGCTCCCTCGGTACTGCCCCTCCAACAGTGCAACACTCCCTCAGTACTGCCCCTCCGACAATGCGGCACTCCCTCAGCACTGACCCTCCGACAGTGCAGCACTCCCTCAGTACCGCCCCTCGAACAGTGCGGCGCTCCCTCAGTACAGCCCCTCCGACAGTGCAGTGCTCCCTCAGTACTGCCCCTCCGACCGTGCTGCGCTCCCTCAGTACTGCCCATCCGACAGTGCGGCACTCCCTCAGTACTGCCCCTCTGACAGTGCTGCGCTCCCTCCGTACTGCCCCTCCGACAGTGCGGCGCTCCCTCAGTACTGCCCCTCCGACAGTGCTGTGCTCCCTCAGTACTGCCCCTCCGACAGTGCGGCGCTCCCTCAGTACTGCCCCTCCGTCAGTGCGGCACTCCCTCAGTACTGCCCCTCTGATAGTGCGGCACTCCCTCAGTACTGCCCTGGAGTGTCAGCCTAGATTTTGTGCTCACGTCCCAGGAGGGAAGATGAGACAATTCAGAAACTCGTGCTGTTGAAACGCTCATTCATGCACCTTCAGACTCGACTATTCCAACACACTCCTGGCCAGCCTCCCACCTTCCACCCTCCGTAAACCTCAGTTCATCCAAACCTCCACCGTCCCGTGTCCTAACTCACACCCAGTCCCGTTCACCCATCACCCCCTGTGCTCACTGCCCCATGTCCTAACTCGCACCGAGTCCCGTTCATCCATCACCCCCTGTGCTCACTGCCCCGTGTCCTAACTCACACCCAGTCCCATTCACCCATCACCCCCTGTGCTCACTGCCCCGTGTCCTAACTTGCACCCAGTCCCGTTCACCCATCACCCACTGTGCTCACTGCCCTGTGTCCTAACTCACACCCAGTCCCGTTCACCCATCACCCCCTGTGCTCACTGCCCCATGTCCTAACTCACACCTAGTCCTGTTCACCCATCACCCCCTGTGCTCGCTGATCTACATTGGCTCCCGGTCGAGCAACACCTCAAATTTTAAATTCTCATTCTTGTGTTTAAATCCCTCCATGGCCTCGCCCCTCCCGATCTCTGTATCCTCCTCCAGTCCCACAACCCCCCCGAGATCTCTGGGCTCCTCTGTCTCTGTTCCCTTGCACATCCCCTTCACTCCATCATTGGTGTCTGCCCCAGGCCCTGTTATGTTCATTAATAACTTATCGTTTTTATTAAGAACAGCTAGCTTTTGCTAGACACTTTATTGAGCACATGTGGACTAGGTACAGTATCTGTAGAGGCATCCATCTTGACTGCTGCCTTGTGGGTAGCCTGGTGCATCGTGGGTAGCCCACTCTTATATACATACAGCACCACCTAGTGTACCATTCCAGAATGACAGGTTACTGATCATTACATCCCCCTTTCTTTGAGGTTAAACAAAATCAGTATCAATCAATATCAATCAATAACAACATAAACATCTTCAACAGTCAATGCATTTTCAATGTAGTTTTCTTCGTACTCAAAGATTAAGTCTATCAGGCTTTTTTACTTCACATGTGGATCTTCTCAGCACAGGCAAGTCTGATGTGTTTTCATGAGAGCCTGTATGTGTATTTGTGTTAGATTGTTCTGGTGGTGAGTGACAAGATTCAGTTGCAGCATTGTCATCGATTTGCTCTTCGATAGTCTCTTGTGTTTTTAGGAGGGAACGGCGGTTCCTCCTGAGAATCTGCCCTTCCTCAGTTCTAACAGTGTATGACCTTGGTCCTACTTCCTCAAGAACTGTAGCTTTCCTGTTCCATGCATCTGGATCCTCAATCCTGACAACATCATCCCTTGTCAATGGTTTCAGAGTTTTGGATGACTTGTCATAGTATGATTTCCGTTTCAGCTTTAACAGTTGAAGTCTCTGTCTCAGTTCCTTACTCTGCTTTTCTTTTGCACAGCAGGGTAGCGTGGTACGCAACTTGCGACCCATTAGGAGTTCAGCAGGTGAAGAACCAGAGTCTAAAGGTGAGGCTCGGTAGCTCAGCAGGGCGAGATAAGGATCAGACTTGCTTTCTGTCGCTTTCTTCAGTAGCTGCTTGAGAACTTGAACACCTTTCTCTGCCTTACCATTCGACTGAGCATACAAAGGACTGGATGTGATGTGTTGAAAGTCATTCTGTGCTGCAAACTGTTGCCACTCCTTACAGTTGAAGCACGAACCATTGTCGCTAACGGCAATCCTGGGGATTCCATGTCTGGCGAAGATGGATTTCACATGCATTATGACACTGCTTGCTGTGGTGCTTGGGAGCAGCGCCATCTCAGGATAGTTAGAATAGTAGTCAATCACTATTAGATAGTCTTTACCATTTAAATGAAAAAGGTCCATACCAACCTTTTGCCATGGTGCTGTTGGTATGTCAGCTACTATCATTGGTTCCTTTGCTTGTTTGTTTCGGTGTATCTGACATGTCTCACATTTGCCTATCATGTTCTCAATGTCCTTATTTATGCCAGGCCAATAAACAGTGTCTCTTGCTCTCCTTTTGCATTTTTCAATTCCGAGGTGTCCCTCATGAATCCTTTTGAGCATGTCTTGACGTAGAGCCTGTGGAATGACTATTCTGTTCTGTTTTAGTAATAGTCCACTTGCGACACTCAATTCTGACCTTATGTGAAAATATTTTGGACAGGAACCTTTTGGCCAACCATGATGAATGTTCTCTATTACTGTTTGTAATACTGTATCTTTTACTGTTTCTTCTGCTATTTGCTTTGATTTTGTGTCTGACACGGGCAGCGCAGCAGTGACCATACTCACATGAACATCCACGTCTTCTTCAGTAGAGCTCACATGACTCATTGTGGGTGCTCGGGAGTGCATCTGCTAACACTATGTATTTGCCTGGTGTGTAGATCAGTTCAAAGTCATATCTTTGCAGCTTCATCATGAGTCGTTGAATCCTTGGAGACATCTCATTCAGGTTCTTTTTTATGATGGCAACCAGTGGGCTGTGGTCTGTCTCAACTGTGAAGGTGGGAAGTCCATATATGTAGCCATGAAACTTTTCTAGTCCAACTACCAAGCCTAGACATTCCTTTTCAATCTGGGCGTATCGACACTCAGTATCAGTCATAGACCTGGAGGCATAGGCAACAGGCTTCCAATCTTCACCCTCTGCTTGTAGCAAGACCGCACCTAGGCCATCTTTTGATGCATCCGTTGACACTTTGATTCTTTTTGTTGGGTCAAAGAAGGTGAGTACAGGTGTGGTTGTCAGCACTGTTTTGAGGTTTATCCACTCTTGTTCATGTCTTTCTGTCCATGCGAACTCATTTGTTTTACGTAGCAGGTCTCGCAGACAAGCTGTCTTGGCTGACAAGTTAGGAATGAACTTTCCAATGAAGTTTATCATCCCCATGATACGTAGCACTCCTTTTTTGTCAGTGGGTCGGGGCATTTTGAGTATGGCGTTTACTTTTTCCATATCTGGCTCTATTCCTTTACCAGATAGATTATCTCCTAGGAAAGTGACTTCCTGGACGCCAAACTGACACTTGGCTTTGTTGAGCTTCAGTCCATTCCGATGTATGCTCTGTAGCACTTTAGTCAGTCTCTCATTGTGTTCTTTCAGTGTGGAGCCCCAGATGATGATGTCATCAACATAGGCCCGAACTCCTTCCAGACCTTCAATTATGTGTTCCATCGCTCTATGAAAGATTTCAGATGCAGATATTATCCCGAAAGGCATTCTGAGGAAACAATACCTGCCAAATGGTGTGTTGAAGGTATAGTATTTGGTGCTCTCTTCATCCAGTTTTAGTTGCCAAAATCCTTGTGAGGCATCGAGCTTTGTAAAGTATCTGGCACCTGACATTTCACTGGTGATTTTTTCTCGCTTGGGAATCTGGTAGTGTTCACGTTTTATGTTTGCATTTAAGTCCTTTGGATCCATGCATATTCTTAGATCATTGTTCTTTTTCTTTACACATACCATGGCGTTAACCCAGTCTGTTGGCTCTTCGACTTTCCTGATGACTCCTAGTGTGGTCATTCTGTCCAGTTTTTTCTTGAGCCGGTCACGCAGTGGTGCTGGAATTCTTCGTGGAGCATGTACCACTGGCTGAGCATCCTGCTTTAGCTGGATCTTGTAAGTGAATGGTAGAACTCCAAATCCTTTGAACACATCCTGGAAATTATTTACTACAGAATCCATTGAGTCATCTGGTCTGTTTATGGCACAGTTTATACGGTATACTCTCTTGACCAGTTCTAAGTCCTCACAAGCTTTGTCACCCAGTAGTGAATCAAGTCCTTCAGCCACAACAGAAAACATGAGATGATGCACTTTGTCTTTGACTGTCACTTTAAGTCTGCATACACCTAAGCTATCTATTTTCTGTCCATTATAGTCCTTCAGTAGTACTGACTTTTTCTGTATTTTGGGCTTTTCTTTCATATTGTTAATGTCACTCATACTGATTAAGTTTGCTTTTGCCCCAGTGTCTAGTTTCAATGTAACTAATGCTCCATTTACCTGCAGTGGGATCATCCATTTGTCCTCTTTTACTGCATTAACTTTATGTTCAGCATTGTTAATTCCTGAGGACTGCACATTTTCTGTATCCTTTTTGATATTGTCACATGACACCATTCCTACAAAACATGTCTCACTTAAATCAGTGTCCTCAATCACATTAACTCGTTGCCCTTTCTTTGGTTTTACTTTTGAAAAGCACTGTTTGGCAAAGTGATTCTTTCCATTACACTTTGTGCACATTTTTCCAAATGCTGGGCATTGTCTTAACTGGTGTTTGTAACCACAGTGTTTACAATTAAAAATTTCATCCTCCGATTGCTTTTCATTCCTGTTCTGCCCACGCTTCTTCCCCTTGTAGGACACAACACCGACAGCAGCATTATCACTCATTACAATCGCATCATTATTGATTTCACTGAAAGTCTTCTCGTGTTTTCGAGCTAGCTCGCTGGCTTGGCATATTTTCACAGCAATTTCCAATGTTAGTTCGGTTTCTCTCAACAGACGTTCCCTGACCTTTTTATCCTGAATACCAAACACAATCTGGTCACGAATCATGGATGCTTTCAGCTCAGAGAAATTACATGTCTGTGCTTTCAGTTTCAGATCAGTCACAAAGCTATCAAAAGTCTCATTTTGCTGCTGTGTCCGAGAACAGAACACATACCTTTCATAGGTCTCATTCTTTTTGGGAGAACAATGTGTATCAAATTTCTTTAGCACATCTTCTAATTTTTCTCTGTTCTCCTCTGGATTAAATACAAATGTATTAAATACCTCTATTGCCTGTGGGCCTGCAACCGTAAGCAGCAACGCTATTTTCCTTGCGTCTGGCTTCGTACCAAATCCGATGGCAGCAATGTAGAGTTCGAATTGTTGTTTAACAGTCTGCCAATTGTAGTCGACATTTCCTGTGAGTTTCAAATGCTCTGGTGGCTTCAAATTCTCCATGTCATGTTGCACAATATTCAGCAGATCTTACCAATCCTGGTACCATGTTATGTTCATTAATAACTAGTCGTTTTTATTAAGAACAGCTAGCTTTTGCTAGGCACTTTATTGAGCACATGTGGACTAGGTACATATCTGTAGAGGCATCCATCTTGACTGCTGCCTTGTGGGTAGCCTGGTGCATCGTGGGTAGCCCACTCTTAGATACATACAGCACCACCTAGTGTACCATTCCAGAATGACAGGTTACTGATCATTACAGGCCCCACTCTCTAGAAATCCCTCCCTTAACATCTCCTCTTCCCTCTCCGACTTTAAGACCCCTCCTTAAAACCTACCCTTTTGACCAAACCAAATCTCTCCTTCTTTGGCTCGGTGTCTATTCTTACTCTTGGGGTATTTTTCTACATAAAAGGCGCAATATAAATGCTGGTTGTTGTTGTTGTTCTGGGAGGGGATGCGGGAGATGGAGCATCGCGCAAAATAAATTCCATCTCAACCTTGTGTGATGTTCAATCTTGGGCTGTGGGCTTTTACTCGGAGGGTTTAACTTACTCACAGAGCATTGTGTTATGTGCAAGTGTTCTCGGCTACTTGCATACAGAAAGTAGATGCCATTCAGAAAGAGTGGAGAGGGTCCATTGCCTCCGCTGCTCTCCTGACCGGTGCTGCCTCCTCGGAGGGGGTGAGGAGCTGTGGCTGCTGCCAGCCCTTCCACACTTCAAGCAGTGCTGATTGTTGTGTGTGAGCTTAGACAGTGACTGATGGCTGGCGGTTCAGTGACCTGGGGCGGGGTGGGGTGGTCACGGCCATATCTGACCCTGCCCTCGCCCGACTTTCCAGTGGGGCTTGCGGGATCAAGAGTGGGAACCCCAACCGATTTCTCCTCTTGCTAGCCCAGGAGCGCTGAGGCCAGTTTTCCCACCAACTCTCCTGAGTAAAATCAGTTAAATTATAGAATTGCATAGAACGTACGGCACAGAAACAGGCCAGATGGCCCAACAGGTCCATGCCGGTGTTTATGCTCCACAAGAACCTCCTCCCACCCCACTTCATCTCATCCTATAACCACAACCTTCTATTGCTTTCTCCCTCATGTATAAGAACATAAGAATCAGGAGCAGGAGTCGGCCATTCGGCCCCTCGAGCCTGCTCCGCCATTCAATAAGATCATGGCTGATCATCGACCTCAGCTCCACTTTCCCGCCCGATCTCCATATCCCTCGATTCCCCTAGAGTCCAAAAATCTATCGATCTCAGCCTTGAATATACTCAACGACTGAGCCTCCACAGCCCTCTGTGTTTATCCAGCTTCCCCTTAAATGTATCGACACTATTCACCTCAACCACTCCCTGTGGGAGCGAGTTCCACATTCTCACCACTCTCTGGGTAAAGAAGTTTCTCCTGAATTCCCGATTGGATTTATCAGTCACTATCTTAAATTGATGGCCCCTAGTTCTAGCCTCACCTGCAAGTGGAAACATCTTCTCTGCGTCGACCCTCTCGAACTCCATCATCATTTTAAAGACCTCGATCAGGTCACCCCCTCAGCCTTCTCTTTCCTAGAGAAAGGAGCCCCCGCCTGTTCGGTCTTTCCTGATAGTTATAGCCTCTCAGTTCTGGTACAATCCTTGTAAATCCTTTTTTGCTCCTTCTCCAGTGCCTCTATAATCCTCTTTGTAATATGGAGACCAGAACTGTGCACAGACGTGTGATTAAACCAGGAACCTTCCTCGTCTCTGTGCCTCAGTACCACGACAGGTATCAGAGAAGCTGAGCTTTGGATCATTCCCACCTTCCCAGCATCAGGACTGGGTCGATAATGCTGCAGTATGACACGGCTACCACCAGGAGGCAGCAGCCCCAATCTGTAACAGGGATTTAATTAATAATCTTAACAGATTCAAACAAGTTCAACGTAAGAAAAATCTTCAATCGTTTTTTTCACCAGTAAATTAAAGAGACAAAAATCAGGATCGCTGATTTGCCTGCATTGACATTTTGAACCTGAAAACGCTTTTGATAAGACAGACTTGCATTTCTGTAGCGCCGTTCACAACCACCGGACATCTCACAGCACTTTACAGCCAATGAAGTACTTTTGAAGTGTAGTCATTGTTGTAATGTAGGAAATGCGGCAGACAATTTGCGAAGAGCAAGCTCCCACAAACAGCAATGTGATAATAACCTGATAATCTGTTCTGGTGATGTTGATTGAGGGATAAATATTGGCCCCAGGACACCGGGGAGAACTCTCCTGCTCTTCTTCGAAATAGTGCCATGGGATCTTTTACATCCACCTGAGAGAGCAGACGGGGCCTCAGTTTAACATCTTATCCAAAAGACGGTACTTCCAACAATAAGGTCCCACATAAGGTTCCAATACGGTCCCACATTGCTGGTTAACAGCGTGGGTACGATTGTAGAAGGAAAGGTAAAACTGCATAAAAAATCACCTTAATGATAGGAATCCAAGATAACGTCAAGGGCAGACTTACGTTACAACAGTGACTACACTTCAAAAATATCTCATTGGCTGTAAAGTACTTTGGGACAGTCCCCTGACCATTTGACAAAAATGACACCAGGTTAATTAAAGATCACCTCCCTTCCTGAACCTGTGCTGACTCTCAGAGAGCCACAGGCCACGATTTTCCGCATGGAGGCTGGTTGGAGGCGGCTTCGATGTTCGGCGGGTTCCGGTCCTGCTGCCGGTTTAATCTGCCCTGAAATTACGATTTTTGCTTCGGGGGGCGATACCCGGCCCAATCAGTGGCTCCGGGGCTGCTGCTCGCCTCTGCTGTCGTCTTTCAACCAGCTGCATTTAAGGGGCCCAGGCAGCCTTGTTTTTGATCAATTCTATTCTGCTGCTTCTCGGTGTGGCACTTCTGAAAATGACTGCTTCAAGACCCAAGGCATCTCCCAGATTCGATGATGACTCTCTCCACGCTCTTGTTCTGTTCCCATCAAACAGACGGAGGAAGCCTCCTCAGCAAACCAAGGTAACCTGGCTGCAGATTGCTGAGGAGGTGAGCGCCAGGTCATTGTGTGGTCGCTCCTGGGTTCAGTGCAGGAAAAGGTTCAATGATCTGCTCCGCTCAGCAAAAGTGAGTATAACATCACACTTACCTTCAATCTGCTCCTCATCTCCTCTCTCATCACCAGCACTCTGCATTGTCAACCTACTCCTGCACATCCCAACTTACCCTTACATCCCTGGCACCCTTAACCATCTCTCTCTCTATGTACAGACTCACTCCACCATTCTACTATGCACCCCTCACACTCACTCTCACTGTTATGCAATGACAACAACTAACAACGCACAGGGAGGGCCCTTGGTATTGGCACCTCACTCCATCTTTGTCTCCCTCTAAGCATCTATGCTATAGATTCTCTACACTCACTCCAACATTCTCGCTCAAACTCCACTTGTGTTCCTCATTGCAGGAAAAGAGAGCCCACAATAAGAGTGAGAGGGGGGACAGGAGGAGGGCCACCTTCCATTGCCCACTTGACCATCGCTGAGGAGGCTGCTCACGACATTGTCGGAGGTGCTGAGGAACTGGAAGTGGGGGATGGTCAGACGGGCACAGTAGAGCAAGCTGGTGACAGAATAGATTTGCAGCCCTCTCATTTAGATTGCATCAGTGACTGATATGGCATCTGATGTTCATACAGATTGAGATCTGATCGTCTGCACAATTCGATGTATCTGCTATGTTAATATCACATGTCTAACTCATGCCTTTACTCCCCCACAGGACCTTCGAGAGCCCCCCTCCCCACTGTCCAGCAGGAAGAGCTGGAAGACTCCTCAGAGGAAGCTGCAACCTCTGAGGGCACAGTGTCAGCAGAATTCAGCGCACCCAGCACCAGCGCAGACACTCACACCTCGGTGGGTCATTCGCGAGATAGATTAGTGTTGTCACCTGGTGTATCACAGCTCACAAGTGAGCATCAGCAGATGGTGGAGACAGGGACAGCAGTGGAGAGTCCTCGTCGGAGGCTCAGGGCGCTCCCAGCTCTGCTCAGCTGCATGTAGACGCTGTGCCTCTGGGGCCATCCAGAAAGAGAGCGGTGCTGGAACTCCAGGATCAAGTGCAGGAGCCTCTGACAGGGTTTACGTCCACGGTAACTGCGAGTGTGCAGAGAATGGAGGAGTCCATCTCAAACATAAGCAATGCCATGGTGGAGGCAATGGTGCATGAACGTGCCACCGTGGAGAGGGTGGCAACCTCCTTGGAGGACATAAGTCGCCAGACTCAACAGAGCATGGTGACTCTTCTAAATAGATGGCCTGCTATGGAGGATAGATGGGCATCTATTGACGAGAGACACCAGAGGTACATGGACGTCCTCGTTATGAGGACTGTCAGTACAGAGACGGGTCCTCATGGCCCCACTAATGTGCAGCAAGGTGCTCTCCAGCTACTTGCTAGCAGTGAAGTGCGGGCGACCCATGAGAGGGATGTTGGTGGTCGACAACAAGAAAGTGTGGGCTCCTCTCCTAGCGCTCACACACCCATGCCACAGCAGAGATGGTCATCTCAGCCCCTGCACAGCCGCAGGAGGAGCAGATTGTTGCCGAGGCCTCCCAGGCTCCCAAACCCAGAGGACACCCGCCAAAGGTGTCATAAGAACATAAGAAATAGGAACAGGAGTCGGCCATTTGGCCCCTTGAGCCTGCTCTGCCATTTAATGAGATCCTGGCTGATCTGATCTTGGGCTCAGCTCCATTTCCCTGCCCGCTCCCCATAACTCTTCACTCCCTTATTGTTCAAAAATCTGTCTATCTCCACCTTAAATATATTCAATGACCCAGCCTCCACAGCTCTCTGGGGCAGAGAGTTCCACAGATTTACGACCCTCTGAGAGAAGAAATTCCTCCTCATCTCAGTTTCATCTCATCCTTATTCTGAAGCTATGCCCCCTAGTTCTAGATTTCCCCACGAGGGGAAACATCTTCTCTGCATCTGTAGTGTATGTACCTTTAAGAGGAACTATGTTTTTTTTTGAAGCCCCTGTGTACTGTAGTACCGGTAGTGACCACTCGGGTATATAAGCCTGTATAGCGTCTTGTATAGTTAGTTCACCTCCAGACTTTGTTCAGTAAACACTTGTTAAATCAACTCCTGCATTCCGTGTCTCCATTAACACACGGATTCAACAGTGGCGACGAGTTAGAAACGAACTTACCTGCAATTCGGCAGCACCTCAAGGAGGTCGATTCCTCAGACGAAGGTAGAAAAAAAAACAAAAAAAAACTGTGGTTTCACCAGCTAAACGGGCTGGTGGCAGGTAGTGCACTGATCCTTCCTGGGCGGTGGGCTGGGGCTCGATCGGGTGGCTCTGCAGCGGGGCCAGGCAGCAAGTCGGAAAGCAGAAGCAAACAGAGTCAGAGGGTGGAGCACTCAGGAGACGGCCGGCGCTGCAAAGCAGGTCGGCGTTCGGACCGAGCAGAGGGAGGGGAAAGTCCCAGAGGGTCCGATGGGAACGATTCTCCAAGTGACGGAGAAACTGTTTAAAATATATGTGCAAATAAAAAATAATTAAAAAATAGAAATACCGCGAAAAGCTGCAGGTCGCGACGGGAACCGCGGAGAACAGCGTTGGCAGCAGCGGCAGCGGCGGGAAAGCACGGGAGGTGCCATCTTGACTCGGCAGGGAAGAAGGAAAAGTGCGGGAGGCGCCATTTTTGATTTTCAGGATGCCTAAGACTGGCAATATTACTGCTTTTGATAGTGATATAGAGGATTGGACCACATATATGGAAAGAGTGGAGGTATATTGCAAGGCGAATGAAGTAGCGGATGATAAAAAGGCATCGGTACTTCTCAATCTGATGGGCGCAAGGACATATGGGCTGTTACGAAACTTGATCACTCCAGCCAAACCGATGGACAAGAATTTTAAGGAGATTGTTGATACCCTGCAGGAGCACTTAAACCCAACACCGCTGCTGATAGCGGAACGATTCAAATTCTTCAGGAGGAATCAGCACAAGAATGAAAGTGACGCTGATTACCTCACCGAATTATGAAAGCTGTCAAAGCACTGCCAATTTGGGGCAGGACTGGCAGATTCTCTACGAGACAAATTCGTCTGCGGTCTCCTAAGCGAAGGAACACAGAAAAGACTACTTTCTGAGAAAGATTTGACACTGGACAAGGCTTTCAGTGTGGCTGTATCATACGAAGCAGCAGCAAGAGGAGCTGCAGAGATACAGCAAAAGCCACAGGACTTCGGCACCCATGAAATGACACGGGGTTTCGAGAGATGTTATCGCTGCGGCAGATCCACCCATGACCAGAAGGACTGCTGGTTCAAGGACAAAGCATGCAGGCAATGTGGAAAGATGGGACACATTGCACGTGTATGCAGATCTGGAAAAAAATCCGCTGACAGTAAAAAGGTCAATAAGGAAAAGTACAGAAAGGTACAAATGATGACAGACAGTAGCTCCGAAGACCAGAAGAGCGATAGCGACTCCGGAAACAAGAGACTAAGCTGTCTCAAATTACATAATGTAATTGCCAAAGAAGATTACCAGACCATTTGGGTTACCCTCATGATAGCGGGGTCCCCAGTCAAAATGGAGCTAGATACAGGATCAGCTCTGACCGTCATAAGTCGACGGGATTACGAGCGGCTATTTCCGCATATACCTTTGAAAGACACATCCATTATCTTGAAAACATATACAGGGCAGAAAGTATACCCCAGAGGGAAAATAAGGGTGCCTGTTGTATACAACGGCAAGGAAATACAGTAGTTGTATTTATACGTTCTGCAAGATGGTGGTCCACCGTTGTTGGGACGTGAATGGATCAGAAAGATACGTTTAGACTGGCACTCCATTCAGGCACTGACGGTGACCAGTAAGAAAAAAAATGATAATGACGTCATACCTGGACGATTAAAAGAAATCTTGGCTAACGCCAAAGAAGTGTTTCAACAGGAACTAGGAACCCTGAAAGGCGCCACCGCCTCAATAAAAGTGGAAGATGCGGCAATTCCCAAGTTTTTTAAGGCAAGGCCGGTGCCATACGCAATTTGTCCAGCAGTCGAGGCAGAGCTGGAGAATTTGGAAAAAGCAGGCGTGTTATCCAAGGTAGATTGGAGCGAGTGGGCAACACCCATCGTCCCGGTCATGAAGAAAATGTTGAATAATGATAAATCTGAAGAACAGAGAAAAATTCGCATCTGTGGGGACTTCAAGGTGACTGTAAACCCGGTTCTTCACACGGTACAGTATCCTCTTCCGAGGATAGAAGATATTTTCGCCTCACTATCCGGAGGGAAACGTTTCACCAAAATTGACGTGGCACAGGCATATCTACAGATGGAGGTTGAGAAGGCCTCTAAAAAGTATCTCACGATAAACACACACAAAGGCCTGTACCAGTACAATCGACTGGTTTTCGGAGTAGCATCAGCTCCAGCTATCTGGCAAAGAGCTATGGAGCAAGTCCTGCAAGGGATTCCGGGGACTCAATGCTACCTAGACGACATCCTTGTAACAGGAGAAAACGACAACGAGCACCTTGCCAATTTCGAGCAGGTGCTCACGAGGCTGAGCGAACGGGGCCTACGAGCAAATCGCCCCAAGTGCGAATTTTTCCAGAAACAAATATCATATTGTGGCCATATCATTAACGAAGAAGGGTTGCATAAGTCACCTGAAAAAATTGAAGCGGTCGTAAAAGCCCCCGCGCCTGAAAATGTCTCACAATTAAGGTCGTTCCTGGGATTAATAAATTACTATCATAAATTTTTACCAAACTTGTCAACGGTTCTGCACCCTCTTAACGCACTGCTACAAACGGGAGTAATTTGGAAATGGAGCGAAGACTGTAAACGTGCCTTCCATAAATGCAAAGGCTTGATCACGTCCAAGGAAGTGTTGGCTCATTACAACCCATCACTGCCAATCAGACTGGCGTGCGATGCATCCCCTTACGGCGTGGGAGCGGTATTATCGCATAGATTCCCTGATGGCTCGGAGCGGCCGATAGCTTTTGCGTCACGCTCATTGAACTCAGCTGAACGTAACTATGCCCAGATTGACAGGGAGGCACTCAGCCTGGTGTGGGGGGTGAAGAAATTCAACCATTACCCACACGGACAAAAATTTACCTTGTTGACTGACCATCAACCCCTCGTCTCCATATTCAACCCTAAAAAGGGCGTTCCCATTATGACAGCACAAAGGCTACAGAGGTGGTCCCTTTTCCTAGGGGCACACCAATATGACATAGAATACAAAGGAACAAAACAGCATGGGAATGCTGACGGGTTATCGCGCCTACCGTTACCAACGGTAGAAGAGGCGCCTACAGTGGACCCAGTGGAGATGTTCCACTCGACCACAGTGGAGCAGCATCGGACCTGGGAGTGAGCAGTGAGGTGAGGCGAGGCGGAGCTTAAAACCGTGATGCACTATCAATTGCTACAAAAGACTGGAGATTGAGAAAGTAATAAACAGGCTTTTATTACCAAAGAACAGAGCATGCCTCTTGTGGTTGCCTGGTATCCAAAAGGGCCGGAGGCTTCTGAGCAGCGACCTTTATACCCAGCCATGAGGGTGGAGCCAGGGGCGGAGTCAGCTGAGGCATGCACAGACAAGTACAACAATATGCAAGAGTGAACAACAGTACTAACAGTGAACAACAATACTAACAACAGTGGTTTACCACATTCACCCCTTGTTTAGAATTGAGTCCGGCGGGGTGAAGTGCACTAAAAATTCGTGTACTGAAGTCTATCAGGAGGCCTTGTAAGCCGTCCTGAGCGTCGCAGCAGCGGCGGTGATGGTGCAGCATCCAACGGTGAACCCGGTGTCTCGTTCAGAGGAGGTGTAGCAGGTGGCGGACCCTGGGGCTGCTGCATGCCGTCTACAGGGGTCAGAGCATGGGTAATGGGAGGTAGCGATGGTGGTCTCTCAGAGGCACCAGAAGGTGCGAGGTCTCGTGCGGGGACTGTGTCCTGGGGGTAGGCAGGAGTAGCGGTGGGTGGCGAAGAGGGTGTTTCAGGAGCACCTGCAGGTGCGAGGTCTCGAATGGAGACTGTGTCCTCCCGCCCGTCCGGGTACACCACGTAAGCATACTGCGGGTTGGCGTGGAGGAGGCTCACCCTCTCGACCAGGGGGTCCGCCTTATGGGTCCTCACGTGCTTCCGCAGTAGGACGGGACCTGGAGAAGTCAGCCATGTTGGTAGCGAAATCCCCGACGTGGACTTCCTGGGGAAGGAGAACATTCTCTCGTGAGGAGTGGCATTGGTGGGTGTACAGAGCAGCGACCGAATGGAATGGAGCGCCGCAGGGAGGACCTCCTGCCAGCGGGAGGTCGGAAGGCCCTTAGATTTTAAGTTTAAAAGGACTGCCTTCCAGACTGTCGCATTCTCCCTTTCCACCTGGCCGTTACCCCGGGGGTTGTAGCTGGTGGTCCTGCTTGTAGCAATGCCTCTCGCGAGCAGGTACTGCCGAAGTTCGTCGCTCATAAAAGATGAGCCCCTGTCGCTATGGATATAGCTAGGGAAACCGAACAAGGCGAAGAGGTCATTCAGACATTTAATGACCGTGGTACTGGTCATGTCCGAGCAAGGGATGGCAAACGGGAAACGGGAGTACTCATCAATTATATTGAGGAAGTACACATTGCGGTCAGAGGAGGGGAGGGGCCCTTTAAAATCGATGCTCAGCCGCTCGAAGGGGCGCGTGGCTTTGATCAGGCTCGCTCTGTCTGGCCTATAAAAATGCGGCTTGCACTCGGCACAGATCTGGCAGTTCCTGGTCATGGTCCTGACCTCCTCGATGGAGTAGGGCAGGTTACGGGATTTGATAAAATGGAAGAACCTGGTGACCCCCGGGTGGCAGAGGTCATTGTGGAGGGTCTGTAGCCTATCAACCTGCGCGTTGGCGCACGTACCACGTGATAGGGCATCTGGGGGCTCATTGAGTTTCCCGGGCCGGTACAAGATATCGTAATTGTAGGTGGAGAGTTCGATTCTCCACCTTAAGATCTTGTCATTCTTGATTTTGCCCCGCTGCTTATTATGAAACATAAAAGCCACTGAACGCTGGTCAGTGAGCAGGGTAAATCGTTTTCCGGCCAGGTAATGCCGCCAATGTCGCACGGCTTCCACAATGGCCTGGGCCTCCTTTTCGACAGAGGAGTGTCGAATCTCGGGGCCCTGGAGGGTCCTTGAGAAAAAGGCCACGGGTCTCCCCGCCTGGTTAAGGGTTGCAGCTAGGGCAAAGTCGGATGCGTCGCTCTCCACTTGAAAAGGAAGGGACTCATCCACAGCGTGCATTGTGGCCTTCGCAATGTCTCCTTTTATGAGAGTGAAGGCTGCACAGGCCTCTGCTGTCAGGGGGAAGGAGGCGGACTTGATGAGGGGTCGGGCTTTATCCGCATAGTTGGGCACCCACTGAGCATAGTAAGAGAAAAACCCCAGGCATCTCTTCAGTGCTTTCTGGCAGTGGGGGAGGGGGAGCTCCATAAGGGGGCGCATTCTATCGGGGTCTGGGCCGATGACTCCGTTCTCCACTACGCAGCCAAGAATAGCAAGGCGCGTAGTACGAAACATACATTTGTCTTTGTTGTATGTGAGATTCAGCCGCTGGGCCGTCCGGAGGAATTTCTCTAGATTAACGTCGTGGTCCTGCTGGTCGTGGCCGCAGATGGTGACGTTGTCTAGATATGGGAAAGTGGCCTGGAGCGCGTTCTGGTCAACCATCCGGTCCATCTCCCGTTGGAAGACAGAAACTCCGTTGGTGACGCCGAAGGGAACTCTGAGAAAGTGATAGAGCCGACCGTCAGCTTCAAAAGCTGTGTACTGGCGGTCCTCAGCCCTGATGGGGAGCTGGTGGTATGCCGACTTCAGATCAATCGTCGAGAACACCCGGTATTGTGCTATCTGATTGACCATGTCAGATATGCGGGGGAGTGGGTATGCATCTAGTTGGGTGTAGCGATTGATCGTCTGGCTGTAGTCAATAACTAGGCGCTGTTTTTCGCCAGTCTTCACTACCACCACTTGTGCTCGCCATGGGCTGGTGCTACTTTCAATAATCCCTTCCTTCAGGAGTCTCGCTACCTCGGATTTAATGAAGCTCCTATCCCCAACACTGTAACGCCTGCTTTTGGTAGCGATGGGCTTACAGTCGCGGGTGAGGTTAGCGAACAAGGAGGGGGGGGGGACTTTAAGGGTGGAGAGGCTGCAAATGGTGCACGGCGGGCGATTTAAAAGCTGCTGGCTGCAGACTGTGAGTGGGGGGAGGGGTCCGTCATACGCTAATGTGACACTCTTAAGGTGGCACTGAAAATCCAACCCCAGTAGAACGGCAGCGCAGAGATGGGGCAGGACCAGAAGTTTAAAATTTTTGTATTCTGTGCCCCTTACTGAAAGGGTCACTACACAGTAGCCACCGACGTCCGCTGACTGGGCTTTGGAAGCCAAAGAGATCCGATGGCGCGTCGGCAGGACCGGGAGAGAGTAACTGCGCACCGTGTCGGGGTGGATAAAGCTCTCCGTGCTCCCGCTGTCAAAAAGGCAGGTAGTGGCGCGGCCGTTTACCGTAATATCCATCATGGACCTGGACAGTTGATGAGGGAGAGATTGGTCCAGCGTCACGGAGGCCAGCGTATGGTCGAGCGAGTCGATGTGGTCGTCAGATGAGGCGGTGGTTGAGTCCGGGTCCCCCGTGGTTGAAGTCGGAGGCGTCCAAGATGGCGGACAAAATGGCGGCGCCCACGGTCCCGATCCCCACGCGGCTGGGGGAGCCCAAGATGGCGGACAAGATGGCTGCGCCCACGGTTCGCACGCAGCGCTGCTGGCGTTAGCGGTCTTCCCTTTGCAGGCGCTAACGTAGTGACCTTTCTTCCCGCAGCCGGAGCAGGTAGCATTCTTCGCGGGGCAGCGTGCTCTAGGGTGTTTAGCTTGGCCACAAAAATAGCATTTTTGTGCCTTGGACATCGCTGCAGCAGTCGGAGGTGGCGGTCCCATGGCCCAAGATTGCGGCGTCCACGGCGCGGGGCGATGAGTGGAGAAAGCGTCCATATTTCTGTGGGCCGCGTCGAGCGAGAGCGCGAGGGACACTGCCTTTGTCAGGTCTATTTCACCCTTCTCCAGCAGCCTCTGCCGGGAGTAGTCGGACCTTAGACCCGCAACGAAAGCGTCTCGTATCAGTCCCTCCGCATGTGCCGCGGCCGATACTTCCTTGCAGTCGCAGCCGCGTCCGAGTACCCGCAGTGCCCGTAGGAAGGCTTCCACCGATTCCCCGGGCTGCTGTCTGCGAGATCTTAAAAGGTGCCTGGCATAGACCGTGTTAACCGGGCGTGCATACTGCCCTTTCAGTAGGTCGATAGCCGCCGCGTAGGTCGTCGCATCTTGGATTAAAGTATAGACTTGGTGGCTCACCTTCGAGGCCAGGATTTTCAGTTTATTTTCATCAAGAGTCACGGTCGAGGCTTCCAGATACGCCTCAAAGCAACGCAGCCATTGTGCGAATTTAGTCGACGAACCTGCTTCTTGGGGGTCTAAGTCCAGGCATGTTGGTCTGAGGGCTCGCAGCAGCGCCTGCTGCTCAGCGTTTTGCGCCATCGGTTGATCAGCATCCGCAGCCAACATTTAACTTTGGTAATAAAATTGATGCACTATCAATTGCTACAAAAGACTGGAGATTGAGAAAGTAATAAACAGGCTTTTATTACCAAAGAACAGAGCATGCCTCTTGTGGTTGCCTGGTATCCAAAAGGGCCGGAGGCTTCTGAGCAGCGACCTTTATACCCAGCCATGAGGGTGGAGCCAGGGGCGGAGTCAGCTGAGGCATGCACAGACAAGTACAACAATATGCAAGAGTGAACAACAGTACTAACAGTGAACAACAATACTAACAACAGTGGTTTACCACAAACCGGCAGCGACCCGAGGCCCGACTGCAGCATCGGACCTGGGAGTGCGCAGTGAGGTGAGGTGAGGCGGAGCTTAAAACCGGCAGCAACCCGAGGCATACCAACTCAACAGCAGAGGAGAGAGGTAAAAAATAATCCAAGAGTGACGTCACCAGGAAGCAGGTAAGTGATTGGTTGGATTGGTTGGTGAGTATTTCTTTCTTCTTTTCATTACAAGCTTAAATTCTGCGGTTTTTTTCTAGGGTCTCTGTGCTGTAGTGGAGACAGTTGGTAAACCATTTAACTGGTGTAATTAGAGGGATTGATTTAATTTAAATCCAATTAATTAAAGGGGATACTAGCATCTATAATCGGGCAGAGGGTGTCCATAACTAACAATAAAAAATTTAATTAATTACATAGAATGGAGCAGGTGATGTGTTACTGTTGCGAGATGTGGGAGCCGGTAGACCACATTGAGGCTAACGGTGGTCACATCTGTGACAAGTGTCTGCTGCTACAGGATCTCCAGCTCCGTGTTGATGAGCTGGAGTCTGAGCTTCAGATACTGCGACACATCAGGGAGGGGGAGAAGTACCTGGACTCTGTGTATCAGGAGGTGGTCACACCTATGAAGTTAATTAATTCAGATGTAGCCCATGGCCAGGGTCAGGACGGTGTGACTACGAGTGAGGCAGGTACGGGAATCCAGGAGGTAGTGTGGGAGGAGCCGCAGCCCTTGCTCTTGTCCAACAGGTTCGAGGTTCTTACTCCCTGTGTGGACGATGAGCAGGGACTGCAGGGAGGATGAGCAACCTGGCCACAGCACCGTGGAGCGGGGGGCCATTCAAGAGGGGGGAGTAAATAGAAATGTTGTAGTGGTAGGGGATAGTATTATTAGAGGGATAGATAGAGTTCTCTGCAGCCAAGAGCGAGAGTCCCGTAGGCTGTGTTGCCTACCCGGTGCCAGGGTTAAGGACATCTCCTCTGGGCTGGAAAGAAACTTGCAGTGGGAGGGGGTGGATCCAGTCGTCGTGGTCCATGTTGGTACAAACGACATAGATAGGACTAGGAAGCCGGTTCTGTTAAAGGAGTATGAGCAGCTAGGGGTCAAATTAAAAAACAGAACCTCAAGGGTAATGATTATTACCTGAGCCACGAGCGAATTTGGCTAGAACAAATAAAATAAGAGAGTTAAATGCGTGGCTCAAAGACTGGTGTGGGAGAAATGGGTTTTGCTTCCTGGGACACTGGCACCAGTACTGGGGCAGGAGGGAGCTGTTCCGTTGGGACGGGCTTCACTTGGCCAGTGCTGGGACTAGAGTCCTGGCGGATCATATAACTAGGGCTGTAGAGAGGGCTTTAAACTAACTAGTGGGGGGGAGGTTCCTAGAGAACAAATAATAAAAATGACAACAGAGAAGGTCATAGACTTAGGTAGCAGTGGGGAAATTAAAAAACAGAGCGTGTCAGGAAGGGGCAGAAGGTATGGAGTAAAAGGTAAAGTAATAAAAAGGGCAAAAGCAGGAATTAAGTGTCACAAAACACATTTGAAAGTTCTCTATCTGAATGCACGTAGCATTCGTAACAAAATAGCCGAGTTAATGGCACAAATAACTACATACGGGTACGATCTTGTGGCCATTACAGAAACATGGCTGCAGGGTGACAATGCCTGGGAATTAAACATACCAGGTTATTTAACAATCAGGAAGGACAGGCAGGAAGGAAGGGGAGGTGGTGTGGCTATGTTAATAAAGGAAGGAATCACTGTAATACAGAGAAATGATATTGGGTCAAAAGATCAGGATAATGAAACAGTTTGGGTGGAGATAAGGAATAATAAGGGGAAAAAAACACTAGTGGGCGTAGTCTATAGGCCTCCGAACAGTCGCAACTCGGTTGGACAGAGTATCAATCAGGAAATAGTTGAGGCTTGTAATAAGGGAACATCTATAATTATGGGGGATTTTAACTATCATATTAATTGGATAAATCAAATTGGGCAGGGCTGCCTTGAGGATGAGTTCATTGAGTGTATTAGGGATGGGTTTCTTGAGCAGTATGTAACTGAACCGACCAGAGGGCAAGCAACCTTAGATCTGGTCCTGTGTAACGAGACAGGATTAATTAAAAATGTCCTAGTAAAGGATCCCCTTGGAATGAGTGACCATAACATGGTTGAATTCCATATTCAATTAGAGGGTGAGGAGGTTGTATCTCAAACAAGCGTGTTAAGCTTGAATAAAGGAGACTATGAAGGTATGAGAGCGGAATTGAGTAAAGTGGATTGGGAAAATAGATTAAAGGGTAAGACGATACATGATCAGTGGTGTACATTTAAGGAGTTCTTTTACAACTTCCAAAAAAAGTATATTCCACTGAGAAAAAAAGGGTGTAAAAGAAAAGACAGCCATCCGTGGCTAAGTAAAGAAATTAAGGATAGTATTCGACTAAAAACAAGGGCATATAAGGTAGCCAAATCTAGTGGGAGGATAGAGGATTGGGAAAACTTTAAAAGACAGCAAAAAATAACAAAAAGATTGATTAAGAAAGGGAAGATAGATTATGAAAGTAAATTAGCAAAAAATATAAAAACAGATAGTAAGAGTTTTTATAGTTATATAAAAAGAAAAAGGGTGGCTAAAGTAAATGTTGGTCCCTTAGAGGATGAGACCGGGAAATTAATGGTGGGAAATATGGAGATGGCAAAAACACTGAATGAATATTTTGTATCAGTCTTTACAGTAGAGGACACCAAGAATATCCCAACACTGGACAAGCAGGGGGCTATAGGGGGGGAGGAGATAAACATGATCAAAATCACTAAGGAAGTGGTACTCGGTAAAATAATGGGACTCAAGGCGAATAAATCGCCTGGACCTGATGGCTTACATCCTAGGGTCTTGAGGGAAGTGGCGGTAGGGATTGTGGATGCATTGGTAATAATCTTCCAAAACTCCCTGGACTCAGCAAAGGTCCCGGCAGACTGGAAAACTGCTAATGTAACACCCTTATTTAAAAAGGGCAGTAGACAGAAGGCTGGAAACTATAGACCGGTTAGCCTAACATCTGTGGTAGGTAAAATTTTGGAGTCCATTATTAAGGAGACAGTAACAGGACATTTGGATAATCATAATTTAATAAGACAAAGTCAGCATGGTTTTATGAAGGGGAAGTCATGTTTGACAAATTTGCTGGAGTTCTTTGAGGAAGTAACATATAGCGTGGATAAAGGTGAACCAGTGGACGTAGTGTATTTAGACTTCCAAAAGGCATTTGACAAGGTGCCACACAAAAGATATTGCTTAAGATAAAAAATCACGGGATTGGGGGTAATATTCTGGCATGGATAGAGGATTGGCTATCTAACAGAAGGCAGAAAGTTGGGATAAACGGTTCATTCTCAGACTGGCAATCAGTAACCAGTGGTGTTCCGCAGGGGTCAGTGCTGGGTCCCCAACTCTTTACAATTTATATTAACGATTTGGAGGAGGGGACCGAGTGTAACATATCAAAGTTTGCAGATGATACTAAGATGGGAGGGAAAGTAGTGAGTGAGGAGGACATAAAAAACCTGCAAGGGGACATAGACAGGCTAAGTAAGTGGGCAGAGATTTGGCAGATGGAATACAATACTGGAAAGTGTGAGGTTATGCACTTTGGCAAGAAAAATCATAGAGCAAGTTATTATCTTAATAGCAAGAAACTGGAAAGTACTGAAGCACAAAGGGATCTGGGGGTCCGGTGCACGAAACTCAAAAGGTTAGTATGCAGGTGCAGCAAGTGATTAAGTAGGCCAATGGAATGTTGGCTTTCATTGCTAGGGGGATAGAATATAAAAATAGGGAGGTATTGCTTCAGTTGTACAAGGTATTGGTGAGACCGCACCTGGAATACTGCATACAGTTTTGGTGTCCATACTTAAGAAAAGACATACTTGCTCTCGAGTCAGTACAAAGAAGGATCACTCGGTTAAACCCGGGGATGAGGGGATGGACATATGAGGAGAGGTTGAGTAGATTGGGACTCTACTCATTGGAGTTCAGAAGAATGAGAGGCAATCTTATTGAAACATATAAGATTGTGAAGGGGTTGGATCGGGTGGATGCAGGGAGGATGTTCCAGATGATGGGTGAAACTAGAACTAGGGGGCATAGTCTTAGAATAAGGGGCTGCTCTTTCAAAACTGAGATGAGGAGGAACTACTTCACTCAGAGGGTGGTAGGTCCATGGAATATGCTGCCCCAAAAAGCTGTCGAAGCTACATCATTACATAAATTTAAAACAGAAATAGACAGTTTCCTAGAAGAAAAGGGAATTAAGGGTTACGGGGAGCAGGCAGGAATTGGACACGAGTCTAGGTTCGGATCGGTCATGGCCCTGTGGGTAGCGGAGCGGGCCCAGGGGCCGTGTAGCCTGATCCTGCTCCTGTTTCGTGTGTCTAATTCTGTTAGATTCAGGAGATAGTCCTGTCATAGTGGATTGGCGGTTAGGATCAGATCAACCATGATCTTATTGAATGGCGGAGCAGGCTCGAGGGGCCAATTGGCCTACTCCTGCTCCTATTTCTTATGTTCTTATGTTCTTAATGTCTACCAGTGACAAATTCTACCATTGAAAAGGAAATGAGAAATGACCCGACTCTCTCACGAGTCTACGATTTAACGGTGAAGGGATGGCCAGCACATGGCGAACCACTGTTGCCAGCATTCTCGCAAAGAAGAGAACAGCTGTCAGTGTGCCGAGGAACCTTGATGTGTGGATCCAGAGTGGTGATTCCACCCAAGCTCCAGGATAAAGTGCTAAAGGAGCTTCACGAGGGGCATCTGGGTGGAGTGAAAATGAAGAACTTAGCCAGAGCGTTTGTGTGGTGGCCAGGTATCGATGGAGACATCGAAGAAATGACCAAGAGCTGTCTAGGATGTCAGAAGGTCCAAAATGCCCCACCACAAGCCCCTCTACATCCATGGGAGTGGCCCTCATCTCCATGGCAAAAGGTACATATCGACTTTGCTGGTCCATTTATGGACTCAATGTTCTTAATCGCGGTGGATGCACGCTCCAAGTGGCCGGAGGTAATAAAGATGTCCTCCACCACCACGGAAAAAACCATCACAGTATTAAGGACCATATTTGCCAGGAATGGGCTGCCTGAACAGATCTGTTCTGATAATGGACCGCAATTTGTATCCGAAGAATTCAGGAAGTTCTTAAAAAACAATGGGGTTAAGCACTACACGTCCGCCCCATACCATCCCGCCACCAATGGATTGGCTGAAAGGTTTGTCCAGACCTTCAAGAAGGCCATAAAGGCCATGGGTAATGAAGACATAAAACTACAACATAAGGTAGATAACTTCTTGTTTGCGCACAGGAATGCAACACATTTGGTTACAAACCAAACCCCCGCCATGATGTTTTTCAATAGAAGACTAAGATGCCGGCTGGATTTGATCAAGCCAAACATCAGAAGGGACGTAGAGAACCGGCAATTTCAAAGCATGAATGAAAGGCCAACTAGAACCTTCCAGATAGGTGAACAAGTTTTGGCCCGGGACTACCGTACCGAGAAATGGCAGCCTGGAACTATTTGCACACGACTAGGACCGCTGATGTATACCGTGGACATTGGAGAAAGCATAATAAGGCGCCATGCTGACCAGATCATAGAGTCATCCGAAAAGGGACAACCTACACCACAACTCTATACGCCGAATGATGAAGCAGAGATACCCATAGTATCTACCTCCGATCTGGTGATACTAGAACCAGATGAACCCGACACTGGCATTCAAGCCAAATTGACCTTGCCAAAAGAACCTACTACACCACCGAAACCTACTACACCACCGAGGCGTTATCCGGACCGAGTCAGGAAGCCTCCAGAGAGACTGAATTTGTAATTGATTAACTTCAGCAAATGTGTAGATTATTGTTCTTGTAAAAATGTTATTTAATGATTACTTAAAATGATATACTATTTATCTAAAAGGGGAGGATTTGTAGTGTATGTACCTTTAAGAGGAACTATGTTTTTTTTTGAAGCCCCTGTATACTGTAGTACCGGTAGTGACCACTCGGGTATATAAGCCTGTATAGCGTCTTGTATAGTTAGTTCACCTCCAGACTTTGTTCAGTAAACACTTGTTAAATCAACTCCTGCATTCCGTGTCTCCATTAACACACGGATTCAACAGCATCTACCCTGTCGAGACCCCTCAGTATCTTATATGTTTCAATAAGATCACCTCTCATTCTTCTAAACTGCAATGAGTATAGGCCCAACCTGCTCAACCTTTCTTCATAACTCAACCCCTTCATCTCAGGAATCAACCTCGTGAACCTTCTGTGAACTGCCTCCAATGCAAGTATATCCCTCCTTAAATAAGGCGACCAAAACTGTACGCAGTACTCCTTGTGTGGTCTCACCAACGCCCTGTACAGTTGTAGCAAGACTTCCCTGCTTTTATACTCCATCCCCTTTGTAATAAAGGCCAACATTCCATTTGCCTTCCTGATTACTTGCTGTACCTGCATGCTAACTTTTTGTGTTTCATGCACAAGGACTCTGTACTGCAGCATTTTGTAATCTCTCTCCATTTAAATAATAATTTGCTTTTTTATTTTTCTTACCAAAGTGGATAACCTCACACTTTCCCACATTATACTCCATCTGCCAAATGTTTGCCCATTCACTTAACCTGTCTGTATCCTTTTGCAGGTTCTTTGTGTCCTCTTCACAATTTGCTTTCCCACCCATCTTTGTATCATCCGCAAACTTGGCTACATTACACTCGATCCCTTCATCCAAGTTATTAATATAGATTGTAAATAGTTGAGGCCCCAGCACTGATCCCTGTGGCACCCCACTAGTTACCGTTTGCCAACTGGAAAATGACCCATTTATATATCGACTCTCTGTTTCCTGTTAGTTAGCCAATCCTCGATCCATGCTAATATATTACCCCCAACCCCGTGAGCTCTTATCTTGTGCAGTAACCTTTTATGTGGCACCTTATCGAATGCCTTCTGGAAATCCAAATACAGTACATCTACTGGTTCCCCTTTATCCACCCTGCTCGTTACATCCTCAAAGAACTAGCAAATTTGTTAAACATGATTTTCCTTTCATAAAACCATGCTGACTCTGCTTGACTATATTATGATTTCACGGGAGGCATTGGCAGCACCTCGCCCAGGCACTAGTTGATTTGTGCCCCATTAGCACCCTCTTAGGGCGCTAACAGGAGGTGCAAATTCACCGAATTTATCCCCCTATGACACTATGGCCTCTCAGGGCATTTCCTGGGAAAATTGGCCACGGGGGCGCTAACTTTTTCGTGCCTGACGAAGGTAGCAACCCAAAGGGGCCCCTACCCAATTTTTACCCCATAGAGTACTTCAGCAAATTGTATTTTTTTCAAGCGATCACTCAAAATCTTTCAAAGAATGGTGCACAACTGAGATTACATTATCTGCTCCCTAGTTTCCAGGTGGGTCTCTGCACCCTTTTATTTTTAATTCATTCTCCAGATGTGGGCGTCGCTGGCAAGGCTAGCATTTATTGCCCATCCCTAGTTGCCCTTGAGAAGGTGGTGGTGAGCCGCCTTCTTGAACCGCTGCAGTCCCGTGTGGTGAAGGTGCTCCCACAGTGCTGTTAGGGAGGGAGTTCCAGGATTTTGACCCAGCGACGATGAAGGATTGGCCGATATATTTCCAAGTCAGGATGGTGTGTGACTTGGAGGGGAACTTGGAGGTGGTGGTGCTCCCGTGTGCCTGCTGCCCTTGTCCCTCTAGGCAGTAGAGGTCACGGGTTTGGGAGGTGCTGCCGAAGAAGGCTTGGTGAGTTGCTGCAGTGCATCTTGTAGATGGTACACACTGCAGCCACGGTGCGCCGGTGGTGGAGGGAGCAAATGTTTAAGGCGGTGGATGGGGTGCCAATCGAGCGGGCTGCTTTGTCCTGGATAGTGTCGAGCTTCTTGAGTGTTGTTGGAGCTGCACTCATCCAGGCAAGTAGAGAGTATTCCATCACACTCCTGACTTGTGCCTTGTAGATGGTGGAAAGGCTTTGGGGAGTCAGGAGGTGAGACACTCGCTGCAGAATACCCAGCCTCTGACCTGCTCTTGTTGCCACAGTATTTACGTGGCTGTTCCAGTTAAGTTTCTGGTCAATGGTGACCCCCCAGGATGTTGATGGTGGGGGATTCGGCGATGGTAATGCCATTGAATGTCAAGGGGCGGTGGTTAGACCCTCGCTTGTTGGAGATAGTCATTGCCTGGCACTTGTGTGGAGCGAATTGTCTCCGGAGATATGAGTTCAAATCCCACCACGGCAGCTGGGAAATTCAAATTCAGTTAATTAAATAAAAATCTGGGAAAAAAAGCTGGTATCAGTAATGGTAACCATGCAATTATCGGATTGTCGTAAAAACCCATCTGGGTCACTAATGTCCTTTAGAGAAGGAAATCTGCTGTCCTTACCCGGTCTGGCCGATATGTGACTCCAGACCCACAGCAATGTGGTTGACTCTTAACTGCCCTCTGAAATGGCCCAGCGAGACACTCAGTTGTAACAAACTGCTATGAACCAAAATAATAAGAATGAAACCAGACAGGCCACCCGGCATCGACCTCAGCACCGGCTACGGGCACGGCAACGGCACACCCAGCCCAGTCGACCCTGCAAAGTCCTCCTCAACAACATCTGGGGACTTGTGCCAAAATTGGGCGAGCTGTCCCACAGACTAGTCAAGCAACAGCCTAACATAGTCATACTCACAGAATCATACCTTTCAGCCGGTGTCCCAAACTCCTCCATGACCATCCCTGGGTGTGTCCTGTCTCACCAGCAGGACAGACCCACCAGGGGTGGCGGCACAGTGGTATACAGTCGGGAAGGAGTGGCCCTGGGAGTCCTCAACATTGACTCCGGACCCCATGAAGTCTCATGGCTTCAGGTCAAGCATGGGCAAGGAAACCTCCTGCTGATTACCACCTACCGCCCTCGCTCAGCTGATGAATCAGTACTCCTCCATGTTGAACACCACTTGGAAGAAGCACTGAGAGTAGCAAGGGCACAGAATGTACTCTGGGTGGAGGACTTCAATGTCCATCACCAAGAGTGGCTCGGTAGCACCACTACTGACCGAGCTGGCCGAGTCCTGAAGGACATAGCTGCAAGTCTGGGCCTGCTACAGGTGGTGAGAGAACCAACACGAGGGAAAAACCTACTTGACCTCATCCTCACCAATCTACCTGTCACAGATGCATCTGTCCATGACAGTATTGGCAGCAGCGACCACAGCACAGTCATTGTGGAGACGAAGTCCAGTCTTCACACTGAGAACACCCTCCATCGTGTTGTGTGGCACTACCACCGTGCTAAATGGGATAGATTCAGAACAGATCTAGCAGGTCAAAACTGGGCATCCATGACGCGCTGTGGGCCATCAGCAGCAGCAGAATTGTATTCCACCACAATCTATAACCTCATGATATCCCTCACTCTACCATTACCATCAAGTCAGGGGACCAACCCTGGTTCAATAAGGAGTGTAGAAGAGCATGTCAGGCGCAGCACCAGGCATACCTAAAAATGAGGTGCCAACCTGGGGAAGCTGCAACACAGGACTACATGCATGCTAAAAAGCGGAAGCAGCATGCTATAGACAGGGCTAAGCAATCCAACAATCAACGGATCAGATCAAAGCTCTGCAGTCCTGCTACATCCAGTCGTGAATGGTAGTGGACCATTAAACAACTAATGGGAGGAGGAGGCTCCATGAATATCCCCATCCTCAATGATGGTGGAGCCCAGCACGCGAGTGCAAAAGTCAAGGCTGAAGCGTTTGCAACTATCTTCAGCCAGAAGTGCTGAGTGGATGATCCATATCGGCCTACTCCTGAGGTCCCCACCATCACAGAAGCCAGTCTTCAGCCAATTCGATTCACTCCACGTGATATCAAGAAACAGCTGAGCGCACTGGATACAGCAAAGGCTGTGGGCCCCGACAACATCCCGGCTGACGTGCTGAAGACTTGTGCTCCAGAACTAGCCGCGCCTCTAGCCAAGCTGTTCCAGTACAGCTACAACACTGGCATCTATCCGACAATGTGGAAAACTGCCCAGGTATGTTCTGTCCACAAAAAGCACGACAAATCCAATCCGGCCAATTGCCGCCCCATCAGTCTACTCTCAATCATCAGCAAAGTGATGGAAGGTATCGTCGACAGTGCTATCAAGCTACACTTACTCACCAATAACCTGCTCACTGATGCCCAGTTTGGGTTCCACCAAGACCACTCGGCTCCCAACCTCATTACAGCCTTGGTCCAAACATGGACAAAGGAGCTGAATTCCAGAGGTGAGGTGAGCGTGACTGCCCTTGACATCAAGGCAGCATTTGACCGAGTGTGGCATCAAGGAGCCCTAGTAAAACTGAAGTCAATGGGAATCGGAGGGAAAACTCTCCACTGGCTGGAGTCATACCTAGCACAAAGGAAGATGGTTGGGGTGATTGAAGGTCAATCATCACAGCCCCAGGACATTGCTGCAGGACAGTGTCCTAGGCCCAACCATCTTCAGCTGCTTCATCAATGACCTTCCCTCGAACATAATGTCAGAAATGGGGATGTTCGCTGATGACTGCACAGTGTTCAGCGCCATTCACAACTCCTCAGATAATGAAGCAGTCCATGCCCGCATGCAACAATACCTGGACAATGTTCAGACTTAGAAACATAGAAGATAGGAGCAGGAGTAGGCCATTCGGCCCCTCGAGCCTGCTCCGCCATTCAATGAGATCATGGCTGATCATCCAAACTCAGTACCCTGGCCCTGCCTTCTCCCCATATCCCTTGATCCCTTTAGCCTTAAGAAATATACCCAACTCCTTCTTGAATATATTTAATGAATTGGCCTCAACTGCCTTCTGTGGTAGAGAATTCCACAGGTTCACCACTCTCTGGGTGAAGAAATTCCTCGTCATCTCTGTCCTAATTGGCTTACCCCTTATCCTTAGACTGTGACCCCTGGTTCTGGACTCCCCCGCCATCGGGAACATCCTTCCTGCATCCAGTCTGTCCAGTCCTGTTAGAATTTTGTAAGTTTCAATGAGATCCCCTCTCATTCTTCTAAACTCCAGCGAGTATAAGCCCAATCGACCCAATCTCTCCTCATACGTCATTCCTGCCATCCCAGGTATCAGTCTGGTGAATCTTCGCTGCACTCCCTACATGGCAAGAACATCCTTCCTCAGATAAGGCAACCAAAACTGCACACAATACTCAAGGTGTGGTCTCTCCAAGGCCCTGTCCAACTACAGCAAGACATCCTTGTTCTTGTACTCGAAGCCTCTCGCTATGAAGGCCAACATACCATTTGCCTTCTTAACCGCCTGCTGCACCTGCATGCTTACCTTCAGCGACTGGTGCACAGGACACCCAGGTCTCGTTGCAGTTCCCCTTCTCCCAATCTATTACCGTTCAGATAATAATCTGCCTTCCTGTTTTTGCCACCAAAGTGGATAACCTCACATTTATCTACATTATACTGCATCTGCCATGCTTCTGCCCAATCACCCAACCTGTCCAAATCATACTGGAGTTTCTCGGCATCCTCCTCACAGCACACATGCCCACCCAGCTTTGTGTCGTCAGCAAACTTGGAGATATTACATCTAGTTCCCTCGTCTAGATCATTTATATATATTGTGACTAGCTGGGGTCCAAGGACCGATCCCTGCGGTACCCCACTAGTCACTGCCTGCCACTCGGAAAAAGAGCCGCTTATTCCAACTCTTTGCTTTCTGTCTGCCAACCAGTTCTCTATCCAAGTCAATACCTTGCCCCCAATCCCATGTGCCATAACTTTACACGCTAATCTCTTATGCGGGACCTTATCGAAAGCCTTCTGAAAGTCCAAATACACCACATCCACTGGTTCTCCCTTATCTATTCTACCAGTTACATCCTCAAAAAATTCCAGTAGATTAGTCAAGCACGATTTACCTTTTGTAAATCTATGTTGACTTTGTCCGATCCTGTCACTGTTTTCCAAGTGCTCTGCTATTACATCCTTTATAATGGACTCTAGAATTTTCCCCACTACTGGTCTATAATTCCCCGTTTTCTCGCTACCACCTTTTTTGAATAGTGGGGTAACATTAGCTACCCTCCAATCCATTGGAACTGTTCCAGAGTCTATCGAATTTTGGAAGATGACCAGCAATGCATCTACTATTTCTAGGGCCACTTCCTTAAGTACCCAAGGATGTAGATTATCAGGCCTGGGGATTTATCGGCCTTCAATCCCATCAATTTCCCTAACACCATTTCCCTACAAATACTGATTTCTTTCAGTTCCTCCCTCTCATTAGACCCTATGATCCCCGACATCTCTGGGAGGTTATTTGTGTCCTCCTTTGTGAAGACAGAACCAAAGTATGTATTTAATTGGTCCGCCATTTCTTTGTTCCCCATTATAAATTCCCCTGATTCTGACTGCAAGGGACCTACGCTTGACTTCACCAACCTTTTTCTCTTCATATATCTATAAAAGCTTTTACAGTCAGTTTTTATGTTCCCTGCAAGCTTACTCTCATACTCTATTTTCCCCCTCTTAATTAATCCCTTTGTCCTCCTTTGCTGAATCCTAAACTGCTCCCAATCCTCAGGTTTACTGCTTTTTTTGGCCAATTTATATGTCCCCTCCTTGGATCTTATGCTATCCCTAATTTCCCTTGTTAGCCACGGTTGAGTCACCGTTTTTGTTTTATTTTTATGCCAAACAGGGATGAACAAATTCTGTAGTTCATCCATGCGATCTTTGAATGTTTGCCGTTGGCTATCCACCGTCAACCCTTTGAGTAACATTCCCCAATCAATCCTACCCAACTCGCGCCTCATACCATCGTAGTTTCGTTTATTTTAATTCAGGACCCAAGTCTCTGTGTCAACTACAGTACTTCATTCTCCATCTTGATGAAGAATTCGATCATATTATGATTGCTCCGACTCAAGGGGCCTCGCACAACAAGATTGCTAATTAATCCTTTCTCATTACTTAACACCCAATCTAAGTTGGCCAGATCTCTAGTTGGTTCCTCGACATATTGGTCCAGGAAACCATCTTGTATACACTCCAGAAATTCCTCCTCTACAGTATTGTTACTAATTTGGTTAGCCCATTCTATATGTAGATTAAAGTCACCCATGATAATTGCTATGCCCTTATTGCACGCATCTCTAATTTCCCATTTAATGCCATCCCCAACCTCTGCATTACTCTTTGGAGGTCTGTATACCACTCCCACTAATGTTTTCTGCCCCTTGGTATTTCTCAGTTCTACCCATACAGATTCCACATCATCAGAGCTAATATCCTTCCTTTCAATTGTGTTAATCCCCTCTTTAACCAGCAATGCTACCCCACCTCCTTTACTTTTTTGCCTATCTTTTCCGAATATTGAATACCCCTGGATGTTGAGTTCCCAGCCTTGGTCACCCTGGAGCCATGTTTCCGTAATCCCAATCATATCATATCCGTTTACCTCTATTTGCGCAGCTAATTCATCCACCTTATTACAAATGCTCCTCGTATTAAGACACAAGGCCTTCAGGCTTGTTTTTTTAACACTCTTACACCTTTTAGAATTATTATTTACTGTGGCCATGTTTGATTTAAACCCCTGATGTCTCTGACTGACACCTTTGTTTTTCTCCTTCCTTTCTTTTGCTTCTATCCTTGTTTCCCTTTCCTCTGTCTCCCTGCTCAGGTTCCCAACCCCCTGCCATTTTATTTTAAACCCTCCCCCAGAGCACTAGCAAACACTCCCCCTAGGACATCGGTCCCGGCCCTGCCCCACCATCAACATCCTGGAGGTCATCATTGACAAAAAACTTAACTGGACCAGTCACATAAATACTGTGGAAACAAGAGCAGGTCAGAGACATACAGGGTAGGTTAAAAAAAGGGAAGCGTATGACAGATACCGATGGCTAAATACTTCAGAATCTTTAGAGGAGTACAGAAAGTGCAGGGGTACAATTAAAAAGGATATTAGGAAAGCAAAGAGAGAGCACGAAAAATTCTTGGCAAGTACAATCAGGGAAATCCCAAAGATGTATAAATATATTAAGAGTAAGAGGATAACTAAAGAAAGGGTAGGGCCTATTAGAGATCATGAGGGTAATCTGTGTGTGGAGGCGGGAGACGTCGGTAGGGTTCTCAATGAATACTTTGTGTCGGTTTTTACAAAGGAGAGGGGCGAAGCAGACATTGCTATCGGAGGGGAGGAGTGTGAAATATTAGATGAAATAAACATCGTGAGAGAGGAAGTATTAAGGGGTTTAGCAGCTTTAAAAGTGGATAAATCCCCAGGCCCAGATGAAATGTATCCCAGGCTGTTAAGCAAAGCAAAAGAGGAAATAGCAGAGGCCCTGACCATCATTTTTCAATCCTCTCTGGCTTCAGGTGTGGTGCCGGAGGACTGGAGGACTGCTAATGTGGTACCCTTGTTTAAAAAGGGAGCAAATGATAGACCAAATAATTACAGGCCAGTCAGCCTAACCTCAGTGGTGGGAAAATTATTGGAAAGAATTCTGAAGGACAGGATAAATCTTCATTTAGAAAGACACGGATTAATCAAGGACAGTCAGCATGGATTTGTTAAGGGAAGGTCGTGTCTGACAAACTTGATTGAATTTTTTGAGGAGGTAACAAGGAGGGTAGATGAGGGTAGTGCATTTGATGTAGTGTATATGGACTTTAGCAAGGTTTTTGATAAGGTTCCACATGGCAGACTGGTCACGAAGTTAAAAGCCCATGGGATCCAGGGCAAAGTTTCAAGTTGGATGCAAAACTGGCTCGGGGGCAGGAAGCAGAAGGTAATGGTTGATGGGTGTTTTTGTGACTGGAAAGCTGTTTCCAGTGGGGTTCTGCAGGGCTCAGTACTGGGTCCCTTGCTTTTTGTGGTATATATCAACGACCTTGACTTGAATATAGGGGGTATGATTAAGAAGTTTGCAGATGATACTAAAATCGGCTGTGTGGTTGATACTGAAGAAGGAAGCTGTAGACTGCAGGAAGATATCAATAAATTGGTCAGGTGGATAGAGCAGTGGCAAATGGAATTCAATCTGGAGAAGTGTGAGGTAATGCATTTGGGGAGGGCTAACAAGGAAAGGGAATACACATTAAATGGTAGGACACTGAGTAGTGTAGAGGAACAATGGGACTTTGGAGTGCATGTCCACAGATTCCCTGAAGGTAGCAGGCCAGGTAGATAAGGTGGTTAAGAAGGCATACGGAATGCTTGCCTTTATTAGCCGTGGCATAGAATACAAGAGCAGGGGGGTTATGCTTCAACTGTATAAAACACTAGTTAGGCCTCAGCTAGAGTACTGCGTGCAGTTCTGGTCACCACATTACAGGAAAGATGTGATTGCACTAGAGAGGGTACAGAGGAGATTTACAAGGATGTTGCTGGGAGTAGAGAATCTTAGCTCTGAGGAAAGACTGGATAGGCTGGGTCTGTTTCCCTTGGAACAGAGGAGGCTGAGGGGAGACCTTATTGAGGTGTATAAAATTATGAGGGGCATAGATAAAGTGGATAGAAAGGACCTATTTCCCTTAGCAGAGGGGCCAAAAACCAGGGGGCACAGATTTAAAGTAATTGGGGGAAGGTTTAGAGGGGATTTGAGGGGAAATTTCTTCACCCAGAGGGTTGTGGGGGTCTGGAACTCACTGCCTGAAAGGGTGGTAGAGGCAGGAACCCGAACCACATTTAAAAAGTACTTGGATGTGCACTTGGGATGCTCTAACCTGCAGGGCTACGGACCAAGAGCTGGGAAGTGGGATTAGGCTGGATAGCTCTTTGTTGGCCGGCGCGGACACGATGGGCCGAATGGCCTCTTTCCGTGCGGTAACTTTCTATGATGCTATGATTCCAGAAGTACAAGGTCAGCAGGCGCATGGGAACACCGCCACCTCCAGGGTCCCCTCCTAGTCACACACCATCCTGACTTACAAGTATATCGCCGATCCATCATCGTCGCTGGGTCAAAGTCCTGGATCTCCCTCCTTAACAGCACTGTGGGAGCACCTTCACCACAGGGACTGCAGCGGTTCAAGAAGGTGGCTCACCACCACCTTCTCAAGGGCAAATAGGGATGGGCAATAAATGCTGGCCTCGCCATCGAAGCCCACATCCAAGAAACGAATAAAAAAAAAACGATGCTACCGTAACATTTATTACATTTGTTAACCCTTTTCATTCCCCCTTCCTTCACCCCACCACTGGCGAGCGTGCCTTCAGCACAAAATGAGAGTTTTACTCTGTAGTTAACCCGTGCTGTGCCTGCCCTGGGAGTGTTTGATGGGACAGTGTAGAGGGAGCTTTACTCTGTATCTAACCCGTGCTGTACCTGCCCTGGGAGTGTTTGATGGGACAGTGTAGAGGGAGCTTTACTCTGTATCTAACCCGTGCTGTACCTGCCCTGGGAGTGTTTGATGGGACAGTGTAGAGGGAGCTTTACTCTGTATCTAACCCGTGCTGTACCTCCCCTGGGAGTGTTTGATGGGGGACAGTGTAGAGGGAGCTTTACTCTGTATCTAACCCCGTGCTGTACCTGCCCTGGGAGTGTTTGATGGACAGTGTAGAGGGAGCTTTACTCTGTATCTAACCCGTGCTGTACCTGCCCTGGGAGTGTTTGATGGGACAGTGTAGAGGGAGCTTTACTCTGTATCTAACCCGTGCTGTACCTGCCCTGGGAGTGTTTGATGGGACAGTGTAGAGGGAGCTTTACTCTGTATCTAACCCGTGCTGTACCTGCCCTGGGAGTGTTTGATGGGACAGTGTAGAGGGAGCTTAACTCTGTATCTAACCCGTGCTGTACCTGCCCTGGGAGTGTTTGATGGGACAGTGTAGAGGGAGCTTTACTCTGTATCTAACCCGTGCTGTACCTCCCCTGGGAGTGTTTGATGGGGACAGTGTAGAGGGAGCTTTACTCTGTATCTAACCCGTGCTGTACCTGCCCTGGGAGTGTTTGATGGGACAGTGTAGAGGGAGCTTTACTCTGTATCTAACCCGTGCTGCACCTGCCGTGGGAGTGTTTGATGGGACAGTGTAGAGGGAGCTTTACTCTGTATCTAACCCGTGCTGTACCTGCCCTGGGAGTGTTTGATGGGACAGTGTAGAGGGAGCTTACTCTGTATTTAACCCCGTGCTGTACCTGTCCTGGGAGTGTTTGATGGGACAGTGTAGAGGGAGCTTTACTCTGTATCTAACCCTTGCTGTACCTGCCTGGGAGTGTTTGATGGGACAGTGTAGAGGGTCTTTACTCTGTATCTAACCCGTGCATTACCTGCCCTGGGAGCGGTGATGGGACAGTGTAGAGGGAGCTTTACTATGTAACTAAACCCGTGCTGTACCTCTCCTGGGAGTGTTTGATGGGACAGTGTAGAGGGAGTATTACCCTGTGTCTAACCCGTGCTGTACCTGCCCTGGGAGTGTTTGATGGGACAGTGTAGAGGGAGCTTTACTCTGTACCTAACACTGTGCTGTACCTGCCCTGAGAGTGTTTAATGGGACAGTGTAGAGGGAGTTTTACTCTGTATCTAACCTGTGCTGCACCTGTCCTGGGAGTGTTTGATGGGACAGTGTAGAGGGAGTTTTACTCTGTATCTAACCCGTGCTGTACCTGCCCTGGGAGTGTTTGATGGGACAGTGTAGAGGGAGCTTTACTCTGTATCTAACCCCGTGCTGTACCTGCCCTGGGAGTGTTTGATGGTACAGTGTAGAGGGAGCTTTACTCTGTATCTAACCCCGTGCTGTACCTGCCCTGGGAGTGTTTGATGGGACAGTGTAGAGGGAGCTTTACTCTGTATCTAAGTCCGTGCTGTACCTGCCCTGGGAATGTTTGATGGGACAGTGTAGAGGGAGCTTTACTCTGTATCTAACCCGTGCTGTACCTGCCCTCGGAGTGTTTGATGGGACAGTGTAGAGGGAGCTTTACTCTGTATTTAACCCCGTGCTGTACCTGTCCTGGGAGTGTTTGATGGGACAGTGTAGAGGGAGCTTTACTCTGTATCTAACCCTTGCTGTACCTGCCCTGGGAGTGTTTGATGGGACAGTGTAGAGGGTCTTTACTCTGTATCTAACCCGTGCATTACCTGCCCTGGGAGCGTTTGATGGGACAGTGTAGAGGGAGCTTTACGATGTAACTAAACCCGTGCTGTACCTCTCCTGGGAGTGTTTGATGGGACTGTGAAGTGGGAGCTTTACTCTGTGTCTAACCCGTGCTGTACCTGCCCTGGGAGTGTTTGATGGGACAGTGTAGAGGGTCTTTACTCTGTATCTAAACCGTGCTGTACCTGCCCTGGGAGTGTTTCATGGGACAGTGTAGAGGGAGCTTTACTCTGTACCTAACACTGTGGTGTACCTGCCCTGAGAGTGTTTAATGGGACAGTGTAGAGGGAGTTTTACTCTGTATCTAACCCGTGCTGCACCTGTCCTGGGAGTGTTTGATGGGACAGTGTAGAGGGAGTTTTACTCTGTATCTAACCCGTGCTGTACCTGCCGTGGGAGTGTTTGATGGGACAGTGTAGAGGGAGCTTTACTCTGTATCTAACCCGTGCTGTACCTGCCCTGGGAGTGTTTGATGGGACAGTGTAGAGGGGGCTTTGCTCTGTATCTAACCCGTGCGGTACCTGCCTTGGGGTGTTTGATGGGGCAGTGTAGAGGGAGTTTTGCTCTGTATCTAACCCGTGTTGTACCTGCGCTGGGAGTGTTTGATGGGACAGTGCAGAGGTAGCTTTACTCTGTATCTAACCCGTGCTGTACCTGCCCTGGGAGTGTTTGATGGGACAGTGTAGAGGAAGCTTTACTCTGTATCTAACCCATGCTGTTCCTGCCCTGGGAGTGTTTGATGGGACAGTGTAGAGGGAGCTTTACTCTGTACTAACCTGTGCTGTACCTGCCCTGGGAGTGTTTGATGGGACAGTGTAGAGGGAGCTTTACTCTGTATCTAACCCCGTGCTGTACCTGCCCTGGGAGTGTTTGATGGTACAGTGTAGAGGGAGCTTTACTCTGTATCTAACCCCGTGCTGTACCTGCCCTGGGAGTGTTTGATGGGACAGTGTAGAGGGAGCTTTACTCTGTATCTAACCCGTGCTGTACCTGCCCTCGGAGTGTTTGATGGGACAGTGTAGAGGCAGCTTTACTCTGTATCTAACCCCGTGCTGTACCTGCCCTGGGAGTGTTTGATGGGACAGTGTAGAGGAAGCTTTACTCTGTATCTAACCCGTGCTGTACCTGCCCTCGGAGTGTTTGATGGGACAGTGTAGAGGGAGATTTACTCTGTCTCTAACCCGTGCTGTGTAATGTATATACCTTTAAGTGGGGAACGATCTTTTACAGCTCATGTATATTGCAGTACCGGCAGTGACCACACCTGTATATAGCGCTGAGTAGTAATCTGTACAGTTCAGTTGCAGTGTGAGCCACGTTGAGTAAACACCTGTTGTACCGTTCTCCTGCAGTCTGTGTCTTATTATACATGGACGCAACATTGACGACGAGGCAAGTTCGAACCTACCTGCAACTCTGCATCACCTCCCGGGGATTCGTTCCTGGAGATCAGTGGATTGGAGGTCAAGGCCAGAGACCCGGCCATCGACCACGGGCAACCGCCCAGTCATCCAGCAGAGACTCGAGAATTGCGGGGGAGGCTGTCGAGAGCCAGGCTTGGCTTTCCAGTCGAGGTGGTCCAGCGAAACGGACTGGCAACAGGTAGTGCGCAGACCCTTCCCAGACAGCGGCGGGCTAGAGCCCGACCGAGCGGCACAGCAAAGGGCCGAGCAGCGTCGACGGGGGAGAGAGAGAGAGGGCAGAGCGCACAGGGTGCTGCCGGTGTTCAGGGGCCGAGCAGCGTCGGAGAGAGGGAGAGAGAGATGCGCAGAAACCCGCGAGGTGCCGCCATTGCCACGAGAACCGCCGGGAGAGGCATTGGCAGCAGCGGGGGTGGAAGGAAAACGCGGGAGATGCCATTTTAAGCCATTGGGAGATGCCATTTTAAACCACACCCAAAATGCCGAAGAGTGGCAGTATCACCGCATTTGACAATGAAGTCGAAGATTGGACTACATATGTCGAACGAATAGAGGTGTACTGCAAGGCAAATGAGGTGTCAGATGACAAGAAAGCATTGATATTGTTAAATTTAATGGGTGCAAAGACGTATGGTTTATTACGAAATCTAGTAACCCCAACGAAGCCAATGGAAAAGAGTTTTGAAGACATAGTAACGATACTAAAGGAACATTTAAACCCCACACTGCTGCTGATAGCAGAAAGATACAAGTTTCACAAACGGAACCAGCATAAGGATGAAAGCAATGCTGATTATTTAACAGAACTGCGCAAACTATCGAAACACTGCCAGTTTGGAGCGGGACTGGCAGATACCTTAAGGGACAAGTTTGTGTGTGGGCTTCAAAGTGAAGGAACCCAGAAACGGCTTTTATCTGAAAAGGACCTTACGCTGGACAAGGCTTTCAGCATTGCGGTATCATATGAAGCAGCAGCACAGGGCGCTGCAGAGATCCAACAGAGACCGCAAGAATATGGCACAAACGAAATGTCATATGGAACAGAGAAGTGCTATCGCTGCAGCAGAACAACACACGACCAGAATGATTGCTGGTTCAAAGACAAAGTGTGCAGACAGTGTGGAAAAATAGGACACATAGCAAGAGCCTGCAGGTCGGGAAAGAAAACAGGCAATAAGAAACCTATCAAAGAAAAGTACAAGAAGGTACATAAGATGACGGAGAATAGTTCAGATGAACAAAAGAGTGATAACGACTCCGAAAGCAGGGAACTGAGTTGTCTGAAACTACATAATGTGATCACAACGGAGGATCACCGAACCATTTGGGTCACTCTCAAGATAACAGGAGTCCAGGTAAAGATGGAATTGGACACAGGATCAGCCCTAACAGTCATAAGCCGACGGGACTACGAGCGGCTATTCTCACACATACCCTTGAGAGACACAAAAATTATTTTGAAGACGTACACGGGGCAAAAAGTCTACCCCAAAGGAAAAATAAGGGTGACCGTTATATATAACGGTAAGGAAACACCAAAACTAGACCTGTATGTATTGCAAGATGGAGGACCACCATTACTGGGACGTGAATGGATCCGGAAAATACAACTGGATTGGCATTCCATACAGGCACTGACTGTGGCTGACAAAAAGGATGACGACGTCACACCTGGGCGACTGTCAAAGATCCTAACTGACGCGAAAGAAGTGTTCCAGCAAGGACTCGGAACACTAAAAGGCATGACAGCGATGATTGAAATTGAAGAAAACGCAAGCCCAAAATTTTTTAAGGCCAGACCGGTACCTTATGTGATCCGCCCAGCCGTCGAAGCAGAGCTGGAGAGTCTGGAACATTCAGGTGTACTGTCCAAGGTAGACTGGAGCGAGTGGGCTACTCCCATCGTCCCTGTGATGAAAAAGTCGTTGAGCAGCACGCCTGGGGAACCAAGGAAGGTTCGCATCATTGGGGACTTTAAGGTAACAGCGAACCCGGTCCTTCACACCGTACAATATCCACTTCCGCGGATTGAAGATATTTTCGCCTCGCTATCTGGAGGGAAATGCTTCACTAAGATTGATCTGGCCCAGGCGTATCTGCAAATGGAGGTAGAAGAAGCATCAAAAAAATACCTCACAATCAACACCCATAAAGGTCTCTACCAATACAACCGGCTGGTATTCGGGGTAACATCAGCTCCGGCTATTTGGCAGAGGGCAATGGAACAAGTCCTGCAAGGGATCCCAGGGACCCAGTGTTATTTGGACGACATCCTGGTCACGGGCGAAAATGACAGTGATCACCTTGCCAACCTGGAGCAGGTGCTCACTAGATTGCAGGAATATGTGCTCCGAGCTAACCGCCCCAAATGCGAGATTTTTAGAAAACAGATCTCGTATTGTGGCCACGTTATCGATAAAGAGGGGTTACATAAGTCCCCAGAGAAGATTGAGGCAGTAGTCAAGGCTCCAGCACCGGAAAATGTGTCACAACTGAGGTCGTTCCTCGGGCTGGTAAACTACTACCATAAGTTCTTGCCAAATTTGTCTACAATATTACACCCACTGAACACCCTACTGCAAACTGGGGTGCCATGGAAGTGGAGTGACGAATGTAGACGAGCTTTCCAGAAGAGCAAAACACTAATCACATCGAAAGAGGTATTGGCCCATTACAACCCAGCATTACCAATTCGGTTGGCATGTGATGCGTCACCCTACGGCATTGGAGCGGTGCTGTCGCACAAATTCTCGGACGGCTCAGAGAGGCCAATAGCCTTTGCGTCACGATCAGTAACCTCAGCTGAGCGTAACTACGCCCAGATTGACAGGGAGGCCCTCAGCCTAGTGTGGGGAGTGAAAAAGTTCAATCACTATCTGCACGGGGAGAAATTCACCTTGCTGACTGATCACCAGCCTCTTGTCTCGATTTTTAATCCGAAGAAGGGCATTCCGGTGATGACTGCACAACGACTGCAAAGAAGGTCACTTTTTCTAGGGGCGAACCACTATGAGATTGAATATAAGGGCACGAAACAGCATGGAAATGCTGATGGGCTATCACGCCTGCCACTGCCTACTGCGGAGGAAGCACCAGCAGTGGATCCTGTCGAAATATTCCATTCGACTATAGTTGAATACCTACCGGTAACTAACGCTTGTACCGAAAAGGAAACCCGAAATGACCCGACACTGTCTCGGGTATATGATTTGACGGTGAAGGGATGGCCAGCACATGGCGACTCACTGTTGCCAGCATTCTCGATAAGGAGAGAACAGCTGTCAGTGTGCCGGGGGACCTTGATGTGTGGATCCCGAGTGGTTATTCCACCCAAGTTAAGGGATAGAGTGCTCAATGAGCTTCATGAGGGTCATCTGGGAGGGGTAAAAATGAAAAGCCTAGCCAGGGCTTATGTGTGGTGGCCGGGAACCGATAAACAAATCGAGGACCTGACCAAGAGCTGCTCAGGATGCCAGAAAGTCCAAAATGCACCACCACATGCCCCTCTACACCCATGGGAGTGGCCCTCATCTCCATGGCAACGGGTGCATATTGATTTTGCTGGTCCATTCATGGACTCAATGTTTTTAATAGCTGTGGATGCGCACTCGAAATGGCCTGAGGTCATCAAAATGTCCTCCACCACCACGGAGCAAACTATTGCAGTCCTACGGACCATTTTTCCCAGGAATGGCTTGCCAGAACAGATTTGCTCCGACAACGGACCACAGTTTCTGTCCGAAGAGTTCCGGAGGTTCTTGAAAAAGAATGGGGTAAGGCATTACAAATCCGCCCCGTATCATCCAGCCACAAATGGATTGGCTGAGAGGTTTGTACAAACCTTTAAGAAGGCAATCAAGGCTATGTACAATGACAACATTCCGCTGCAGCACAAGGTGGACAATTTCCTGTACGAAGAGATGTTAAGAGTAAGCATTTCCAGCACATCCATGAGAAGCCAACAAGGAGCTTCAATGTAGGGCAACCAGTCTTGGCCCGCGACTACCGAACAGAAAAATGGCAGCCAGGAACGATATGCACACGGCAGGGCCCACTAATGTACACAGTGGACGTTGGGGAGAGCATCGTGAGACGCCATGTTGACCAGATCCTAGAGTCACAGGAACAAGTCAACCCCATGCCTCGCCCATACGTACCTGGTGATGAACCCGACGTACAGGTCGCATCTACCCCAGAAACAGTAGCATCGGAAGCTGATGAACCAACCGACGACAGGGGGCCAGAATCGCCTCCGCACCAAGAGCAAGACACTCGGGAAAGGCGCTATCCAGAAAGGATCAGGAAGCCTCCCCAAAGACTGAATATATAAATAGACTATTTTCAGCTAATGTTGCATGTTAAAAGTGTTAATTGTAATTAGTTTGATATTTAATTGTTAAATGAGTGTTATGGTACTGTTAATCTAAAAGGGGAGGAATTGTAATGTATATACCTTTAAGTGGGGAACTATCTTTTACAGCTCATGTATACTGCAGTACCGGCAGTGACCACACCTGTATATAGCCCTGAGTAGTAATCTGTACAGTTCAGTTGCAGTGTGAGCCATGTTGAGTAAACACCTGTTGTACCGTTCTCCGCAGTCTGTGTCTTATTATACACGGACGCAACATGCTGTACCTGCCCTGGGAGTGTTTGATGGAACAGTGTAGAGGGAGCTTTACTCTGTATCTAACCCGTGCTGTACCTGCCCTGGGAGTGTTGGATGGGACAGTGTAGAGGGAGCTTTACTCTGTATCTAACCCATGCTGTACCTGCCCTGGGAGTGTTTGATGGGACAGTGTAGAGGGAGCTTTACTCTGTATCTAACCCGTGCTGTACCTGCCCTGGGAGTGTTTGATGGGACAGTGTAGAGGGAGCTTTACTCTGTATCTAACCCGTGCTGTACCTGCCCTGGGAGTGTTTGATGGGACAGTGTAGAGGGAGCTTTACTCTGTATCTAACCCGTGTTGTACCTGCCCTGTGAGTGTTTGATGGGGACAGTGTAGAGGGAGCTTTACTCTGTATCTAACCCGTGCAGTACCTGCCCTGTGAGTGTTTGATGGGACAGTGTAGAGGGAACTTTACTCTGTATCTAACCCGTGCAGTACCTGCCCTGGGATTGTTTGATGTGCTGTTGAAGTTGTTTGTTAGCTGAGGCTTATGGATCCTGAGGTTAGTAAAGTCTATAATTCCATTTTTTGAGGACACCTTACGTCACTGCCTTTCACAGCTTGCTTCGGTTTGATTACTCACTGATTGACCGTTTGCCTCTGTTCCAATCTCTCTGATGGAGGAATGACCGAGTGTCCTTTGCTGTGGTGAGTAATCTCACCGTGATTCACCAGCTGCCACATTAACACATCTGTACCACTGAGAAAAGATTTAGAGTGACTTTTTAGTTCTAATAAGGACCTGATTTTCAGGATGATTTAACCCTCTTTGATAATTGATCTTTATTTTCTGAGCCAATTTCTCCCCGTCTCTCGCGGTGATACCGACTCTCGCTGGGGTTCACTCTCCCCGTCTCTCACGGTGATACCGACTCTCGCTGGGGTTCACTCTCCCCATCTCTCGTGGTGATACCGACTCTCATTGGGGTTCACTTTCCCCGTCTCTCGTGGTGATACCGACTCTCGCTGGAGTTCACTCTCCCCATCTCTCGCGCTGATACCGACTCTCGCTGCGGTTCACTCTCCCACACGCCAGAAGTCCTCTGATACCCCACCCCAAGGGGCCATCGTTCATATATGAGTCTCAGCAGGCTATTCCACATTGGGGGCATCACAACCAGGGCATGCTCTTGACCTCACCCAGCAGGGGTCACTGGATGTTGATCCTGAGCAGGAAGCCTGGCTGGTTTTATTTCCAGTCCAGGGCACTGAGGGCAATTCTGCAGGCCCTTCAGCACCCTGAGCCTGAACACTGAACCTCAGACCCCAGGAAGTGACTGGCTCAGCCAAGCCCAATTTTACCTCCAGGAGGGTGGGACAGACTGAATAACATCAATGACCCCTTAAAAATGAACTTTTAGTCATAGAGTTATAGAGTTATACAGCACAGAAAGAGGCCCTTCGGCCCATCGTGTCCGCGCCGGCCATCAAGCCCTGTCTAATTCCATTTTCCAGCACTTGGTCCGTAGCCTTGTATGCTATGGCGTTTCAAGTGCTCATCTAAATGCTTCTTAAATGTTGTGAGGGTTCCTGCCTCTACCACCCTTTCAGGCAGTGAGTTCCAGATTCCAACCACCCTCTGGGTGAAAAAGTTTATCCTCAAATCCCCTCTAAACCTCCTGCCCCTTACCTTGAAACTTTGCCCCCTTGTTATTGACCCCTCTACTAAGGGGGAAAGTTCCTTTCTATCTACCCTATCTATGCCCCTCATAATTTAGTACACCTCAATCAGGTCCCCCCTCAGCCTTCTCTGCTCTAAGGAAAACAACCCCAGCCTCTCCAGTCTCTCTTCATAGCTGAAGCGCTCCAGCCCAGGTAACATCCTGGTGAATCTCCTCTGCACCCTCTCCAATGCAATCACATCCTTCCTATAGTGTGCCGACCAGAACTGCACACGGTATTCCAGCTGTGGCCTAACTAGCGTTTTGTACAGCTCCATCATAACCTCCCTGCTCTTATATTCTATGCCTCAGCTAATGAAGGCAAGTATCCAATATGCCTTTTTAACCACCTTATCTACCTGTCCTGCTGCCTTCAGGGATCTATGTACATGCACACCAAGGTCCCTCTGATCCTCTGTCCTTCCTAGGATCGTACCATTCATTGTGTATTCCCTTGCCTTGTTAGTCCTCCCAAAATGCATCACCTCACACTTTTCAGGGTTAATTTCCATTTGCCACTGTTCTGCCCATCTGACCAACCCGTCGATATCGTCCTGTAGCCTGAGGCTTCCCTCCTCGCTATTTACCACTCCACCAATTGTTGTGTCATCTGCGAACTTACTGATCATACCTCCTACATTCATATCTAAATCATTAATGTACACTACAAACAGCAAAGGACCCAGCAACGATCCCTGCGGTACACCACTGGACACAGGCTTCCAGTCACAAAAACAACCTTTGACCATCACCCTCTGCCTCCTGCCACTAAGCCAATTTTGAATCCAATGTGCCAAATTGCCCTGGATCCCATGGGCTCTTACCTTCTTGACCAGTCTCCCATGTGGGACTTTGTCAAAAGCCTCACTGAAGTCCATGTAGACCACATCAACTGCACTACCCTCATCCACACACCTAGTCACCCCCTTGAAAAATTCAATCAAATTGGTTAGACATGATCTCCCCCTGGCAAAGCCATGCTGACTATCCTTGATTAATCCTTGCCTCTCCAAGTGGAGACTAATTCTGTCCCTCAGAATTTTTTCCAATAATTTCCCTACCACTGATGTTAGGCTCACTGGCCTGTAATTTCTTGGTTTATCCCTATTACCCACTCGTGAATAATGGTACTACGTTAGCTGTTCTCCAGTCCTCTGGCACCTCCCCTGTGGCCAGAGAGGTTCTGAAAATTTGTGTCAGAGCCCCTGCAATCTCCTCCCTTGCCTCACACAGCAGCCTGGGATACATCTCATCTGGGCCTGGGGATTTATCCACTTTTAAGCACGTTAAAACCGCTAGTACCTCCTCCCTCTCAATGCTAATTTGTTCAAGTATATCACAATCCCCCTGTCTGATTTCTATGCCTACATCGTCCTTCTCCATTGTGAACACAGATGCAAAATATTCATTTAAAACCTTACCTACATCTCCCGGCTCTACACACAGATTGCCACTTTGGTCCCTAATGGGCCCTACTCTTTCCCTGGTTATCCTCTTGCCCTTATTATACTTATAAAACACCTTGGGATTTTCCTTTATTTTGCCCACCAGTGTTTTTTCATGCTCCCTCTTCGCTCTCCTAATTTCTTTTTTAAGTAGCCCCCCTGCACTTTCTATACTCCTCTAGGGCTTCCACTGTTTTTAGTCCTTTGTACCTGCCAAAAGCCTCCCTTTTTTTCCTAATCCATTCTTGTATATCCCTTGACATCCAGGGTTAAAACAATTGGGTTAAGATGGTAGACAGCAAGTGATACAAAGCCTCAACTGGTGTCCTGAAAATATATAGCAACAGGAGGAGGCCATTCAGCCCCTCCAGCCTGTTCCACCATTCTATTAGATCACAGCTGATCTGTACCTCAACTCCATCCACCCGCCTTTGCTCCATATCCCTCGATACCCTTACCCAACCAAAATCTATCGATCTCCGTCTCGAAAGCTCCAATTGACCCCCAGCATGCACAGCCTTTGGCGAGGGAGAGTTCCAGATTACCACTAGCCTCTGTGCGAAGAAATTGACATGAATCAACTGAGCGGCCTGCGGGTGGCGCTGTCCAGGGAGAGTTTAAATACTCGGGCGCGGGCCTAGCTTGCGCAGGACATTCTTAACAGGAACTAGTGAAGGACACAACTAGACCTCCATGTTGTAAAACAGTTGATTAAAGCTTTGTTTAACGCTTAGGCCAAGTGCCTGGTAGTTTTCTTACGACAGAAACGTTCCCTGATTTCCCTCCTGATCGGCCTGGCTCTAATTTTAAGGTTGTGCCCCTTTGTCCTGGATTCCCCCAGCGGGGCAAATTGTTTCTCTCTCTATGTACCCTATCAAATCCCTTTTATCAGTTTAAGCACCTCGATTAGATCAGCCCGCGACTTTCTAAACTCAAGCGAACACAACAACAACAACAACTTGCACTTGTAGAGCTCCTTTAACGGAGATATTAGGACAGGTGACCAAACGTTTGGTCAAAGAGGTCGGTCTTAACACCTGTCTTAAAGGAGGAGAGAGAGAGACGGAGAGGTTTCGGGAGGGAATTCCAGAGCTTAGGGCCTGAAGGCAGGGCCGCCAATGGTGGAGCGATGGAAATCAGGGATACGCAAGAGGCCAGAATTGGAGGAGTGCAGAGATCTCGGAGGGTTGTAGGGCTGGAGGAGGTTACAGAGATAGGGACAGGTGAGGCCCTGGAGGGATTTGAATACCAGGGTGAGAATTTTTAAATTGATGTGTTGCTGGACCGGGAGCCAATGTGTGTCAGCGAGCCCAGGAGACTCGGTGCGAGTTAGGACTCGGGCAGCAGTGTTTTGGATGACCTGAAGTTTACGGAAGGTGGAAGGTGGGAGGCCGGCCAGGAGTGCCAGATTTACACAACCTGTCCTCGTAAATTAACCCTTTTAGCCCCGGTACCATTCTGGTGAATCTGCGCTGCCCCGCCTCCGGGGCCAATCTATCCTTCCTGAGGTACGGGGCCCAGAACTGAACCCAGTCCCTCCAGGTGGGGTCTGACCAGAGCTCTGTCCAACTGAAGCTTCACTTCCTCACTGTTGTATTCCAGCCCCCGAGATGAAGGCCAACATTCCACTCACCTTTGTGATTACTTATTGAAAGAAAGACTTGCATTTCTCCAGCACCTTTCACTGCCTCAGGACCTCTCAAAATGCTTCACAGCCAATGAAGTACTTTTGAAGTGTGGTCACTGTTGTAATGGAGGAAACGCAGCAGCCAATTTGTACACAGCAAGCTCCCACAAACAGCAATGTGATAATCACCAGGTAATCTGTTTCAGTGATGTTGGGTGAGGGATAAATATTGGCCCCAGGACACCGGGGAGAACTCCCCCCTGCTCCTCTTCCAATAGTGCCGTGAAATCTGCTTGAGAGGACAGACAGGGCCTCGGTTTAACATCTCAACCTAGATTTTAGAATGATTTTGAATGATTAATTTACTCGGTTGATTTAAGAGGAAAAAGTAATGTAAATTATTAAACCCCCAACCGGTATTCACCGGGGAGGAGACGAGCAACTCCCCCCCCCCCCCCCAAATAGCCCTACTTTAGGTCGAATTCACTGCTGTGAGATAAATAAGATGGAAGATCCAGACCAAAGGAAAGGGCTCAAAGCCAACACATCCCCAGGGATGGATGGTGTTCATCCTCGGATACTTAAGGTGTGAGGTCGAGGAGAAGCACTGACCATGCACAAAAAGAAAGACTTGCATTTCTATAGCGCCTTTCACAACCTCAGGACATCCCAAAGTGCTTTACAGCCAATGAAGTACTTTTGAAGTGTGGTCACTGTTGTCGTGTAGGAAACACAGCAGCCAATTTGTGCACAGCAAGCTCCCACAACCAGCAATGTGATAATGACCAGATAATCTGTTTTAGTGATGTTGATTGAGGGATAAATATTGGCCAGGACACCGAGGAGAACTCCCCTGCTCTTCTTCAAAATAGTGCCGTGGGATCTTTTACATCCACCTGAGAGCGCAGACAGGGCCTCGGTTTAACGTCTCATCCAAAAGATGGCACCTCTGACAGTGCAGCGCTCCCTCAGCACTGCTCCTCCGACAGTGCAGCGCTCCCTCAGTACTGCACTGGGAGCGTCAGCCTAGGTTTTTGTGCTCAAGTCTCTGGAGTGGGACTTGAACCCATGACCTTCTGACTCTATGTGTACCAGTAACCAGACGGGTTAACCCCAGTAAGGGTGATCTTTGCCCCAAACCAAGTGATGATCAGAGAGGTGTTGGAGATTCTCTCTCCCTGGTCACTCTGAGCCCTGTGTAATGGGATGGGTCCTCTCCCCAGTGACCATTCCCTGCAGCACCTCACCGCCTTCATCTGTCTAATCATAGAATGGTTACAGCACAGGAGGAGGCCATTCGGTCCATCGAGCCCGTGCCGGCTCTCTGCGAGAGCACTTCAGCTAGTCCCACTCCCCGCCCTTTCCCCGTAGCCCTGCAAATTGTTTTCCTTCAGGTACTTATCCAACTCCATTTTGAAAGACACGATTGAGTCTGCCTCCATCAGCCTTTCAGTGCATTCCAGATCCTAACCACTCGCTGAGTAAAAACGTTTTTCCTCATGTTACCTTTGGTTCTTTGGCCAATCACCTTAAATCTGTGTCCTCTGGTTCTCGACCCTTCCGCCAATGGGAACAGTTTCTCTCTATCTACTGTCTAGACCCCTCATGAGTATGCTTGGAGGTTATGCTAGAACTGTATAAAATGCTAGTTAGGCCACAGCTAGAATACTGCGTACAGTTCTGGTCACCACATTACAGGAAAGATGTGATTGCACTGGAGAGGGTGCAGAGGAGATTTACGAGGATGTCGCCAGGACTGGCGAAGTTTAGCTATGAGGAGAGATTGGAGAGGCTGGAGTTGTTTACTTTGGAACAGAGGAGGCTGAGGGGAGATTTAATTGAGGTGTATAAAATTCTGAGCGGCCTAGATAGAGTGGATAGGAAGGACCTATTTCCCCTAGCAGAGGGGTCAATAACCAGGGGGCAGAGATTTAAAGTAATTGGTCGGAAGGATTAGAGGGGAGTTGAGGAGAACATTTTTCACCCAGAGGGTGGTGGGGGTCTGGAACTCACTGCCTGAAAGGGTGGTAGAGGCAGAAACCCTCATCACATTTAAACAGTACTTGGATATGCACTTGAAGTGCCGTAACCTACAGGGCTACGGACCGAGAGCTGGACAGTGGGATTAGGCTGGAGAGCTCTTTGTCGGCCGGCGTGGACACGATGGGCTGAATGGCCTCCTTCTGTGCTGTAACTTTCTATGATTCTATGATTTTGAACACCTCACTCAAATCTCCTCTCAACCTTCTCTGCCCCAAGGAGAACAACCCCAGCTTCTCCAGTCTCTCCACGTAACTGAAGAACCCTCATCCCTGGGACCATTTGTAGTAAATCTTTTCTGCAGCCTCTCTGATGGGCTCTGACATTTGATAAAACAAGGCTATTTCAGTTTAACCCGACTGCTCTGCACCACTTTTCCAGTCACGCACCGAACCTTCAGCCCCTATCTAAAGTTAATTAACATTAAACGGGGTGAGTGAGTGAGAGAGCGTGGCCGTGCGTTGGCGGTGAGTCAGAGGTCCCTGTCGGTGGGACGGTCCTGTGGATTGATGGCTTCCCCGGATTTCACCCGCACCTCCCTCTCTCGGCAAAGCCTCCTTGGTCAGAGGGTGAAGGAGCTTTAAAAGCCTCTCCGCTCGGCACCGGGTTCATTGCAGCAGGAGATTGCGGAGAGAGACTGTGTCCAGGATGGAATACTCCAAGCAGCTGTCGCTCGGGGCTTGGGCTGTGCTTCTGCTGGGTCTGCTGGGTCTGCTCGAGGGCAGTGCGATCCCACACGGGGGTGAGTACCAGGCTCAGCATCGCCCGGCTCAATCGCTCCATCCTTTGCTCCCTTCGACGCTGTTAAATCGTCTTTATATTCGCTTAGAGCGGGAATGAGTCAGTAATCCACAGTGAGCTGGGAAGATTGCGCCTGGGACAGACCTGTGGGGTGACAAGAGCCAGGTTGCACTTTCTCTCCTGTTCATTCCTGTAGCGCCTTTCACCACCTCAGGACGTCCCAGAGCGGATCACAGCCAATGAAGTACTTTTGAAGTGTGGTCACTGTTGTAATGGAGGGAACTCGGCAGTCAATTTGCGCACAGCAAGATCCCACAAAAACCAATAAATGACCAGACAAACTGTTTTAATTGTCTCAGTTGAGGGATAAATATTGACCAGGACATCGGGCCGAACTCCCCTGCTCCTCCTCGAAGATTGGCCGTGGGATCTACCGCAGATGCTAGACCGGGCCTCGGTTTAACGTCTCGTCTGAAAGACGGCACCTCCGACAGTGCGGCGCTCCCTCAGTACCGCCCCTCCGACAGTGCGGCGCTCCCTCAGTACTGCCCCTCCGACAGTGCGGCGCTCCCTCAGTACTGCCCCTCCGACAGTGCGGCGCTCCCTCAGTACTGCCCCTCCGACAGTGCGGCGCTCCCTCAGTACAGCCCCTCCGACAGTGCAGCGCTCCCTCAGTACTGCCCCTCCGACAGTGCAGCGCTCCCTCAGTACTGCCCCTCCGACAGTGCAGCGCTCCCTCAGTACTGCCCCTCCGACAGTGCAGCGCTCCCTCAGTACTGCCCCTCCAACAGTGCGGCGCTCCCTCAGTACTGCCCCTCCGACAGTGCAGCGCTCCCTCAGTACTGCCCCTCCGACAGTGCGGCGCTCCCTCAGTACTGACCCTCCGACAGTGCGGCGCTCCCTCAGTACTGCCTCTCCGACAGTGCGGCGCTCCCTCAGTACTGCCTCTCCGACAGTGCGGCACTCCCTCAATACTGCCTCTCCGACCGTGCAGCGCTCCCTCAGTACAGCCCCTCCGACAGTGCAGCGCTCCCTCAGTACTGCCCCTCCGACAGTGCGGCGCTCCCTCAGTACTGACCCTCCGACAGTGCGGCGCTCCCTCAGTACTGCCTCTCCGACAGTGCGGCGCTCCCTCAGTACTGCCTCTCCGACAGTGCGGCACTCCCTCAATACTGCCTCTCCGACAGTGCGGCGCTCCCTCAGTACTGCCCCTCCGACAGTGCGGCGCTCCCTCAGTACTGCCCCTCCGACAGTGCGGCGCTCCCTCAGTACAGCCCCTCCGACAGTGCGGCGCTCCCTCAGTACTGCCCCTCCGACAGTGCAGTGCTCCCTCAGTACTGCCTCTCCGACAGTGCGGCGCTCCCTCAGTACTGCCTCTCCGACAGTGCGGCGCTCCCTCAGTACTGACCCTCTGACAGTGCAGCGCTCCCTCAGTACTGCCCCTCCGACAGCACGGCGCTCCCTCAGTACTGCCCCTCCGACAGTGCGGCGCTCCCTCAGTACTGACCCTCCGACAGTGCAGCATTCCCTCAGTACTGCCCCTCCGACAGTGCAGCACTCTCAGTACTCACACCAAGCAATCGATTTCCACCAGCAATTAGATACGAAGAAAGATTTGCAAAGTTGGGTCTTTTCATTAGAACCAGGCAGTTTACGGGGCGATGTGATAGAAGTGTTTAAAATGATGAAAGTTTAGGGACAGGGTAGCTCGCACACTGGCTGCATTAGTTGAGGAGTTTTACTGCATAAAAACGCGTTATATAAATACAAGTTGTCATTGTTAAGAACAAGGGGCCATAGATTGAAGATTAAATATAAGGGATTTAGAACAGAGGGCAGGAGAAAGGTCTTCACACTGAGAGCCGCGAGGCTGTGGGATTCACTCCCGGGGTTAGTGGTTGAGGCAGAAACTGGGTCAACATTGAAGATTAGATTGGAGAGAGGGATGATGGAGAGGAGGATGAAGGAGAGGGGGATGATGGAGAGGGGGATGAAGGAGAGAGGGATGGAGAGGGGGATGATGGAGTGGGGGATGGAGAGGGGGATGGAGGAGAGGGGGATGGAGAGGGGGATGGAGGAGAGGGGGATGGAGGAGAGGGGGATGGAGAGGGGGATGATGGAGAGGGGGATGGAGAGGGGGATGGAGGAGAGGGGGATGGAGAGGGGGATGGAGGAGAGGGGGATGGAGGAGAGGGGGATGATGGAGAGGGGGATGGAGGAGAGGGGGATGGTGGAGAGGGGGATGATGGAGGATTGGGAGCAGTTTAGGATTCAACGAAGGAGGACAAAGGGATTAATTAAGAAAGGGAAAATAGAATATGAGAGTAAGCTTGCAGGGAACATAAAAACTGACTGTAAAAGCTTTTATAGATATGTGAAGAGAAAAAGATTGGTGAAGTCAAGCGTAGGTCCCTTGCAGTCAGAATCAGGGGAATTTATAATAGGAAACAAGGAAATGGCAGGCTAATTAAATTCATACTTTGGTTCTGTCTTCACAAAGGAGGACACAAATAACCTCCCAGAGATGCCGGGGAACATAGAGTCTAATGAAAGGGAGGAACTGAAAGAAATCAGTATTTGTAGGGAAATGGTGTTAGGAAAATTGATGGGACTGAAGGCGGTTAAATCCCCAGGGCCTGATGGTCTACATCCCAGGGTACTTAAGGAAGTGGCCCTAGAGATAGTAGATGCATTGCTGGTCATCTTCCAGAACTCGATAGACTCTGGAACGGTACCCATGGATTGGTGGGTAGCTAATGTTACCCCACTATTCAAAAAAGGTGGTAGAGAAAAAGCGGGGAATTATAGACCAGTAAGCCTTACATCGGTAGTGGGGAAAATGCTAGAGTCCATTATAAAAGATGTAATAGCGGAGCACTTGGAAAGCAGTGACTGGATCGGACAAAGTCAACATGGATTTACAAAAGGTAAATCATGCTTGACTAATCTACTGGAACTTTTTGAGGATGTAACTGGTAAAATAGATAAGGGAGAACCAGTGGATGTGGTGTACTTGGACTTTCAGAAGGCTTTCGATAAGGTCCCACATAAGAGATTAGCGTGTAAAATTAAGGCACATGGGATTGGGGGCAAGGTATTGACTTGGATAGAGAACTGGTTGGCGGACAGAAAGCAAAGAGTTGGAATAAACGGGTCGTTTTCCGAGTGGCAGGCAGTGACTAGTGGGGTACCGCAAGGATCGGTCCTAGGACCCCAGCTGTTCACAATATATATTAATGATCTGGACGAGGGAATTGGATGTAATATCTCCAAATTTGCAGACGACACAAAGCTGGGTGGGAGGGTAAGCTGTGAGGAGGATGTCGTGAAACTCCAGTACGATTTGGACAGGCTGGGTGATTGGGCAGAAACATGGCAAATGCACTATAATGTGAATAAATATGAGGTTATCCACTTTGGTGTCAAAAACAGGAAGGCAGATTATTATTTGAATGACAATAGATTGGGAGAAGGGGAAGTGCAAAGAGACCTGGGTGTTCTTGTGCACCAGTCGCTGAAGGTAAGCATGCAGGTGCAGCAGGCGGTTAAGAAGGCAAATGGTATGTTAGCCTTCGTAGCAAGAGGGTTCGAGTACAGGAACAAGGATGTCTTGCTACAGTTGTACAGGGCCTTGGTGAGACCGCACCTTGAGTATTGTGTGCAGTTTTGGTCACCTTACCTGAGGAAGGACGTTCTTGCCATGGAGGGAGTGCAGCGAAGATTCACCAGGCTGATACCTGGGATGGCAGGAATGATGTATGAGGAAAGATTGTGTCGATTGGGCTTATACTCACTGGAGTTTAGAAGATTGAGAGGGGATCTCATCGAAACCTATAAAATTCTGTCAGGTCTGGACAGACTAGATGCAGGAAGGATGTTTCGGATGGCCGGGGAGTCCAGAACCAGGGGTCATAGTCTAAGGATAAGGGGTAAGCCATTTAGGACTGAAATGAGGAGGAATTTCTTCACCCAGAGAGTGGTGAACCTGTGGAATTCTCTGCCACAGAGGGCGGTGGAGGCCAGTTCATTAAATATATTCAAGAAAGTGTTGGATATATACCTTGAGGCTAAAGGGATCAAGGGGTTAGGGGAGAAGGCAGGGACAGGGTACTGAATTTGGATGATCAGCCATGATCTCATTGAATGGCGGAGCAGGCTCGAAGGGCCGAATGGCCTACTCCTGCTCCTATCTTCTATGTTTCTATGTTTCTATGAGAGGGGGATGAAGGAGAGAGGGATGATGGAGAGAGGGATGATGGAGAGGGGGATGATGGAGAGGGGGAGGGAGGAGAGGGGGATGAAGGAGAGGGGGATGATGGAGAGGGGGATGAAGGAGAGGGGGATGAAGGAGAGGGGGATGGAGGAGAGGGGGATGGAGGAGAGGGGGATGATGGAGAGGGGGATGATGGAGAGGGGGATGGAGGAGAGGGGGATGATGGAGAGGGGGATGATGGAGAGGGGGATGGAGGAGAGTGGGATGATGGAGAGGGGGATGATGGAGAGGGGGATGGAGGAGAGGGGGATGAAGAAGAGGGGGATGATGGAGAGGGGGATGATGGAGAGGGGGATGATGGAGAGGGGGAGGGAGGAGAGGGGGATGAAGGAGAGGGGGATGATGGAGAGAGGGATGATGGAGAGGGGGATGATGGAGAGGGGGAGGGAGGAGAGGGGGATGAAGGAGAGGGGGATGATGGAGAGGGGGATGAAGGAGAGGGGGATGAAGGAGAGGGGGATGGAGGAGAGGGGGATGATGGAGAGGGGGATGATGGAGAGGTGGATGGAGGAGAGGGGGATGATGGAGAGGGGGATGAAGGAGAGGGGGATGATGGAGAGGGGGATGGAGGAGAGGGGGATGAAGGAGAGGGGGATGATGGAGAGGGGGATGATGGAGAGGGGGATGAAGGAGAGGGGGATGGAGGAGAGGGGGATGAAGGAGAGGGGGATGATGGAGAGGGGGATGAAGGAGAGGGGGATGATGGAGAGGGGGATGATGGAGAGGGGGATGGAGGAGAGGGGGATGGAGGAGAGGGGGATGAAGGAGAGGGGGATGATGGAGAGGGGGATGAAGGAGGGGGGATGGAGGAGAGGGGGATGAAGGAGAGGGGGATGATGAAGAGGGGGATGAAGGAGAGGGGGATGATGGAGAGGGGGATGATGGAGAGGGGGATGGAGGAGAGGGGGATGGAGGAGAGGGGGATGAAGGAGAGGGGGATGATGGAGAGGGGGATGAAGGAGAGGGGGATGGAGGAGAGTGGTTGAAGGAGAGGGGGATGATGGAGAGGGGGATGAAGGAGAGGGGATGATGGAGAGGGGGATGGAGGAGAGGGGGATGGAGGAGAGGGGGATGATGGAGAGGGGGATGGAGGAGAGGGGGATGGAGGAGAGGGGGATGATGGAGAGGGGGATGGAGGAGAGGGGGATGGAGGAGAGGGGGATGATGGAGAGGGGGATGGAGGAGACGGGGATGGAGGAGAGGGGGATGATGGAGAGGGGGATGGAGGAGAGGGGGATGAAGGAGAGGGGGATGATGGAGAGGGGGATGATGGAGAGGGGGATGATGGAGAGGGGGATGGAGGAGAGGGGGATGGAGGAGAGGGGGATGGAGGAGAGGGGTTGAAGGGAGAGGGGGATGGAGGAGAGGGGGATGGAGGAGAGGGGGATGAAGGAGAGGGGGATGATGGAGAGGGGAATGATGGAGAGGGGGATGAAGGAGAGGGGGATGGAGGAGAGGGGGATGGAGGAGAGGGGGATGATGGAGAGGGGGATGATGGAGAGGGGGATGGAGGAGAGGGGGATGATGGAGAGGCGAATGATGGAGAGGGGGATGGAGGAGAGGGGGATGGTGGAGAGGGGGATGATGGAGAGGGGAATGTAGGAGAGGGGGATGAAGGAGAGGGGGATGATGGAGAGGGGGATGATGGAGAGGGGGAGGGAGGAGAGGGGGATGAAGGAGAGGGGGATGATGGAGAGAGGGATGATGGAGAGGGGGATGATGGAGAGGGGGAGGGAGGAGAGGGGATGAAGGAGAGGGGGATGATGGAGAGGGGGATGAAGGAGAGGGGGATGAAGGAGAGGGGGATGGAGGAGAGGGGGATGATGGAGAGGGGGATGATGGAGAGGGGGATGGAGGAGAGGGGGATGATGGAGAGGGGGATGAAGGAGAGGGGGATGATGGAGAGGGGGATGGGGGAGAGGGGGATGAAGGAGAGGGGGATGATGGAGAGGGGGATGATGGAGAGGGGGATGGAGGAGAGGGGGATGGAGGAGAGGGGGATGAAGGAGAGGGGGATGATGGAGAGGGGGATGAAGGAGGGGGGATGGAGGAGAGGGGGATGAAGGAGAGGGGGATGATGGAGAGGGGGATGAAGGAGAGGGGGATGATGGAGAGGGGGATGATGGAGAGGGGGATGGAGGAGAGGGGGATGGAGGAGAGGGGGATGAAGGAGAGGGGGATGATGGAGAGGGGGATGAAGGAGAGAGGAATGGAGGAGAGGGGTTGAAGGAGAGGGGGATGATGGAGAGGGGGATGAAGGAGAGGGGATGATGGAGAGGGGGATGGAGGAGAGGGGGGTGATGGAGAGGGGGATGATGGAGAGGGGGATGGAGGAGAGGGGGATGAAGGAGAGGGGGATGATGGAGAGGGGGATGATGGAGAGGGGGATGATGGAGAGGGGGAGGGAGGAGAGGGGGATGAAGGAGAGGGGGATGATGGAGAGGGGGATGATGGAGAGGGGGAGGGAGGAGAGGGGATGAAGGAGAGGGGGATGATGGAGAGGGGGATGAAGGAGAGGGGGATGAAGGAGAGGGGGATGGAGGAGAGGGTGATGATGGAGAGGGGGATGATGGAGAGGGGGATGGAGGAGAGGGGGATGATGGAGAGGGGGATGAAGGAGAGGGGGATGATGGAGAGGGGGATGGGGGAGAGGGGGATGAAGGAGAGGGGGATGATGGAGAGGGGGATGATGGAGAGGGGGATGGAGGAGAGGGGGATGGAGGAGAGGGGGATGAAGGAGAGGGGGATGATGGAGAGGGGGATGAAGGAGGGGGGGATGGAGGTGAGGGGGATGAAGGAGAGGGGGATGATGGAGAGGGGGATGAAGGAGAGGGGGATGATGGAGAGGGGGATGATGGAGAGGGGGATGGAGGAGAGGGGGATGGAGGAGAGGGGGATGAAGGAGAGGGGGATGATGGAGAGGGGGATGAAGGAGAGGGGGATGGAGGAGAGGGGTTGAAGGAGAGGGGGATGATGGAGAGGGGGATGAAGGAGAGGGGATGATGGAGAGGGGGATGGAGGAGAGGGGGATGGAGGAGAGGGGGATGGAGGAGAGGGGGATGATGGAGAGGGGGATGGAGGAGAGGGGGATGGAGGAGAGGGGGATGATGGAGAGGGGGATGGAGGAGACGGGGATGGAGGAGAGGGGGATGATGGAGAGGGGGATGGAGGAGAGGGGGATGATGGAGAGGGGGATGATGGAGAGGGGGATGATGGAGAGGGGGATGATGGAGAGGGGGATGGAGGAGAGGGGGATGGAGGAGAGGGGGATGGAGGAGAGGGGTTGTAGGGTGAGGGGGATGGAGAGGGGGATGGAGGAGAGGGGGATGAAGGAGAGGGGGATGATGGAGAGGGGGATGATGGAGAGGGGGATGGAGGAGAGGGGGATGGAGGAGAGGGGGATGGAGGAGAGGGGGATGGAGGAGAGGGGGATGGAGGAGAGGGGGATGATGGAGAGGGGGATGGTGGAGAGGGGGATGGAGGAGAGGGGGATGAGGAGAGGGGGATGGAGGAGGGGGATGGAGGAGAGGGGGATGGAGGAGAGGGGGATGATGGAGAGGGGGATGGAGGAGAGGGGGATGATGGAGAGGGGGATGATGGAGAGGGGGATGGAGGAGAGGGGGATGGAGGAGAGGGGGATGATGGAGAGGGGATGGAGGAGAGGGGGATGATGGAGAGGGGGATGATGGAGAGGGGGATGATGGAGAGGGGGATGATGGAGAGGGGGATGGAGGAGAGGGGGATGAAGGAGATGGGTTGAATGGAGAGGGGTACAGGGAGGGTAAATGCGGTTTGGATTATTTGATCGTGTGGAGAGTAACCGCCAGCACGGACTGGATGGGCCGAATGGCCACTTCCCGTGGTGTAATCCTGATGGATTTCTGTGTAGGACGGACAGGTCTGATGATTCTTGTGGCTTGGCTCAATCGGATCATTACTGTTCAGTGTTCCGTCACTGTCCTCATTTTAAAACGTCTGGTAACACTTTCATTGTTTTAATTTGGTGTGGGAGCTGGAAGATGTGTTCCTCATTTCCATAATGATGATGTCATTGTATCAGGTGCTTGGAAGCAAATCAAGGAGAGATTGCGAAGGGTTTCCGTGGCGGCTGTCAGTCGCCTCACTGTTTATTTGGTATTTATGTGAAAATGTTCCTGTTATAACCCCAGACCTCAATTACCAAAGCAACAATTTACATTTATATGGTGTCTGTGACAACAATGTTTCTCTCTGTATTGCAGTATGGAGTCATAGAAACTTACAGCACAGGAGGAGGCCCTTCGGCCCGTCGTGCCTGTGCCGGCTCTTTGAAAGAGCTCTCCAATTAGTCCCACTCCCCAGCTCATTCCCCAGAGCCCTGCCAATGAGTCCTCTTCACGTACTTCTCCAATTGCCTTTTGAAAGTTCCCTGGAATCTGATTCCGCCGCCCTTTGAGGGAGTTCAGTCAGATCTTAACAATCATCTGTGTGAAAAGATTTCTCCTCATTCCCCTTCTAGTTCTTTTGCCAATTATTTTAAATCTATGACCTCTGGTTACCGACCCACTTGCCAGAGGAAACAGTTTCTTCCTACTTGCTCAATCAGAACACCTCAGAATTTTGAACACCTCCATTAAATCTCCCCTTAACCTTCTCTGCTCTAAGGAGAACAACCCCAGCAAGTGATTAAGAAGGCCAATGGAATGTTGGCTTTCATTGCTAGGGGGATAGAATATAAAAATAGGGAGGTATTGCTTCAGTTGTACAAGGTATTGGTGAGACCGCACCTGGAATACTGCATACAGTTTTGGTGTCCATACTTAAGAAAAGACATACTTGCTCTCGAGTCAGTACAAAGAAGGTTCACTCGGTTAATCCCGGGGATGAGGGGATGGACATATGAGGAGAGGTTGAGTAGATTGGGACTCTACTCATTGGAGTTCAGAAGAATGAGAGGCGTCTTATTGAAACATATAAGATTGTGAAGGGGTTGGATCGGGTGGATGCGGGGAAGATGTTCCCGATGATGGGTGAAACTAGAACTAGGGGGCATAGTCTTAGAATAAGGGGCTGCTCTTTCAAAACTGAGATGAGGAGGAACTACTTCACTCAGAGGGTGGTAGGTCCATGGAATATGCTGCCCCAAAAAGCTGTAGAAGCTACATCATTACATAAATTTAAAACAGAAATAGACAGTTTCCTAGAAGTAAAGGGAATAAAGGGTTATGGGGAGCGGGCAGGAATTTGGACATGAGTCTAGGTTCGGATCAGTCATGGCCCTGTGGGTAGTGGAGCGGGCCCAGGGGCCGTGTAGCCTGATCCTGCTCCTATTTCGTGTGTCTAATTCTGTTAGATTCAGGAGATGGTTCTGTGATAGTAGATTGGCGGTTAGGATCAGATCAGCCATGATCTTATTGAATGGCGGAGTAGGCTCGAGGGGCCGATTGGCCTACTCCTGCTCCTATTTCTTATGTTCTTATGTTCTCCAGTCTCTCCACATAACTGAAGTCCCTCATCCCCGGCACCATCCTGGTAAACCCCCTCCGCACCCTCTCCATTCCTCATTTTACAGGCTGGTCACCCTCAAAATGGCTTCTGCAACTGGCTGCTGGGAAATTGACTTCTGTCCTTTTGTGGTATATCAGGGAAAGCCAATACATTGATTATTGATAGATATACGCACCTGGGGAGACAATCAGCAAGCACAGCCAAGCACAGCAATGATTAATGTGCATCACCCGGGCTCATAAGCAGCAGCGTAATCTAACCAGGCTAGCCCCAGCATGGACAGCGATTGCCAGGCAGCACAGGTGGCCATCCATATTTCTGTCTTATAGAGATTGCTGTATATTGGTTGAGTGCCTTATTCTCATATTTTGACTTCTGAAAGGTGAGATTGTATTTTTATGGGAGTAAGGATTGGATATTTTTAATATACTAATCAGTTATTGTTTTGACCCAGCCACAATGAATACAGAGGCGCGATATTACATAGTTACATGGTATTACACAATATTTACAGCCCAGAAACAGGCCATTCAGCCCAGCTGGCCTGTGCCGGTGTTTACACTCCACACGAGCCTCCTCCCAGCCCTCTTCATCTCACCCTATCAGCATATCCCTCTATTCCTTTCTCCCTCAAGTGTTTAAATGCATCAATGTACGCAGCGTATTACATCACCAAGGTCAGGAGCACAGCGCACAGCCTCCGCATAAGGGAAGACACACCCACAAAACCTGTCAAAGCTAAGCCACGCCCACAGAAACTTCTTTCAGTCTCTTGCATTGAAATTACATTTTAAAAACTATTAAAAACCTTTAAAAACTTTTAATTAAACTGGTACTTGGACTTATTTCATATATTAGTATTTTGTTAAAATTCTGTAATAAAACACCAACAACAATTTGGCATCTACTTTCCATGTGAAGGTTAAAAGAGATAATTTGAGGTGAGTGGAAAGATTCTCGTCCTTTGACCGTCAAGGGTAATAATGAGTTAAATGCTCACTAAAGTGAAATAAATTGTTTCGCTGTTCAACCTTCTATTGAGGTTAAAACCGTTTCTATCACTTGGGAAGTGTGTCAAACGTTACGTCATTTATATTTCATACTAAGAAACATGTTCCTTGTCTTACTTGCACTAATGAGCACTGTAGAGCGTTGTAGAGTGTTTTACTAACCTAAAGAATGACCTGTGCTGTATTTCAAACATCTCGGCTTTTTTAATTAAATGTACTTGGCATATTTTATGCAAATCAGGTAAGTTTTTTATTCTTTTAAGGCTAGCATTTAATAGCCTGTCAAAGGTCCATTAACAAACTTTACGACGGATTGCAATTCGGCAGCACTGAAAGGTATTGGCGATTATCCTTCTGACTTACTGTACACCATGCACGTAGCACACCAGCTGTGGGGCAGCTTTAAATGTATTATATAAAAATAATGTAGAAAAGGGGGGGGTCCAAGGTGGGGTGTGGTTTTGGTTGCCCCTGGGGTTATTGTCTCTGGCCAGTCAGAAGTATCTGAGCTGCTCCAGGCCCCATGCGGTTTCGAATCGCTTCCCTTTCTGGTTCTGACCGCCGGACTTATTTCAGTAGCGATGTAGACAAAACGAGACTCGTGGTTGGGTGCAAAGAAGACCAGTATTTATTGAAATAAAGAATAAATTGAAAATAATGATGAATACAGCACACTTTTGCTTAATACAGCACACTTTTACTTGATAGGGGAGGAGAAACGGACACATCGAGGGAAAATTGACTAAAATTACAATTTAACAAAATTCCCCTTTAATTCCCACCCCTAATATCTATCTAGGTTGCCTTGTAATGGGCCAGAAAGCTTATGCTCACCAGTGAACGCCTGCTCCGTGCTGCTGTGGTCTGTCTTAGATTCTTCACTGCCCCGAAGTAGAGATACCCCAGTAATTTAAAAGTAACTGCTGGTATTCCTCTTCTTTGGGCGGGCTGTTGAGCTGTTGCTCTTGTGGGCAGGGCATCGGAAGCAAGGTGGCAGAGAGAGAGAGAGTGGCTTCCTGAGGGGCTATCTTTATACCCCATTGGGAGCTGTTATCTTCGCGCCCAAATCTGGATGTATCTGGGCTATACAAAATCTGTCCCCATTGACTGTAATGGGTTTGAATGTGTTTCCCATTCATTTAAACTGGTTTGTGCTCAGTTTAAAATGTCTCAAGTGCTGGACAAACAAAACCTTAAGTGTTCAGTCAACAGCACTCAAGTGCTTTGTAAACAATCCATTGTCCTGAGGTCACCGCCCAACCACAACTGATTGACAGCTTCAAGTGCTTAAGCCCTTGAGTCAACATTGTAGAGAGCTCGTGTAAACAAACAATCCTTTTGTTCCTCTGTTGAACTTCCTAAACCGCAGTTGATTGACAGTTTTAAGTACCTCAACTACTTCAGTCAGTGATGGGAGATGTTCAGACAGGCTGCCTTTGTCTTCTGCCACGAGGCCTGACAGCCATTTTTGATGCCCTGGGTTTTTAAGGTACATTCCAACCAGGTTTTCTTTTAATCAAATAATCTTCAGGGGCTGCAGAAATTTCTGAAATTTTGCGAAACCGTACAAAAATTAAATAGCAAAATGGGTTTATTTCCATTTGGAGAAAGTATAAATGATCTCTGCCAAATGCCCAGTCCTTGATCATACAATTGGAGTGCAGAAAATATTGATAATTTTAAATATTAATTGTCATATTTTATATTTGTAATGTTTCTAAATGTTGCCACTAGGTACAAATATTTTATTGTGAAGTGATACCAGAAGGGTTAACAATCTTTTCAGACGCACTGTGAAATCGGTGGAGCAACCACATAAAGCCTATCCTCTCTGCTGCAAAAAAAAACCTTTACTTTTTAGGCTAGGTTAAGCGGTATGTGTTCAGTACAAGTAGTTTGTTTCTATGGGAGGCTTTCTGGTAACAGTATCATTTTAATTTTATTTAAACTTACGGAACAATTTGCGGATTTTGCACGTTTTAGGGTAAAAGTTGTATTGCTTACAATTATACCCGCTGCTTGCTCTCAGTGTTCAATTCAAATGTGTTCCTCTCACAGTGAAACATGCTCCCGCGCCTGCTTTCACTCACCGTAAAATTTTCAGATGCAATTGCTGGGCAGTTGGTGGGCAATTAGCCCAACTCTGCACCCACAAAGACTATTTCCCCATTGGTGCAGATCATCTGTCAAGGCATCCCTTGACCGATCGCAAGTTCGGGATTTACCGCATGCGCAAAGGCGTGTGGAAATTCCAAACTTGCGGTCAATTAAAAAGGCTTTATGACCGTGTACTCTCAGAGTTCACCATCAAACCCACCGCAAAAACTGCCCCATTCAAGTTCACTTGTCAATTACATGTCCATTCTGCAAGTTTATTCATGTCTTCCTGTATTTTGTCGCAATCATCCTCTGTATTAAATACACCCTGCAATTTGGTGTCAACCGCAAATTTTGAAATCCGATTCCCGAGTCGAAATCTTTTATGTAAGTGGTGAACAACCGTGATCCCAGCACCGATTCTTGTGGAAAACCACTTCCCACCATTTGTCGATCTGAGTATTTAACCCCGATTCTCTGTTTTCTGTTTTGTAGCCAGCTTGCCATTCATTCTGCTACTTGTCCCCTGACTCCACATGTTCTGACCTTATTCAGGCGCCTACCATGCGGTATCTTAACTAAGGCCTTTTGGAAATCCAAATATATTACGTCTACTACATTACCCTTATCTACCCTTTCTGTTACTTCTTCAAAGAATTCAATAAGGTTGGTTAAGCATGACCTTCCCTTTTGGAATCCGTGCTGACCACTCTTTATTATATTTTCAGTTTCTAGATGTTTTTCTACCACATCTTTGATTGAGGATTCCATTATCTTTCATACCACTGATGTTAAGCTAATTAGTCTATAGTTCCCTGGGCTTGTTCTATCTCCCTTTTTAAATATAGGAACCACATTAGCCAACCACCAGTCCTCTGGCAGTGTTCCCTTTTCTAATGAATTTATATATGTGTGTAATAGTGCCTCTGCTATCTCTTCCTTAACTTCTTTTAAGATGCGTGGATGCAGGGGGTTTTATCCTCTCTAAGTTTGAGTAATTTATCAATTATCTCCCCCCTAACTATGACTCAATCAGTAGAGCGCACATGTCATTCTAGGAAAGGCATTAACTATCAGGATTAACAACAGAAAACGCTGGAAAAACTCAGCAGGGCAACACCAGTGGAGAGAGAAACAGAGTCAATGTTTCAGGTCGAAGACCCTTTGTCAGGACGTTGTGTTGGTATCTTCATTCTTTACCCCTGGGGACCGTGTGAGGCAGTGGGAGGATTCTCAGGCTGATCAACAGTCTGACAGGCCGTGAGGTGAACATTCCTTCCATGGCCGTGACCATCTCCCATTCGCCCAGTTGATGGTGGGGGGGGTTAGTCCTATACGGCGGGAGGGGTTTACGGACTCTCAGAACCCATAGGATGAGGGAGGAGGGTCACCCATACCCGCTGGACGTGAGTATCCCACTGAATATCAACCCAGAGCCAGGATTGTCTGGAGTGGGGTTTGAACCAGGACCTTCTGACTCGGAGACGGGAATGGAACCACTGAGTTAAAGGCTCACTCCACTGACTATCAGATATCCCTTCCTGGGAAATATTTGTGGTTGTTTGATTGAAAGATCTGCAAATAAATAATTGAAAGGAGCTGAACTGATGGGTTTGTCTTGAACTCATGTTGGCACGACGTATGCAGGTGAACTTTAACCTTTTTGTATATTTGTTGGTAAAATGGTGAGATGAACAGCAGATTGTAACATAGAAACATAGAAGATAGGAGCAGGAGTAGGCCATTCGGCCCCTTGAGCCTGCTCTGCCATTTAATGAGATCATGGCTGATCATCCAAACTCAGTACCCTGTCCCTGCTTTCTCCCCATATCCCTTGATCCCTTTAGCCTTAAGAAATATATCCAACTCCTTCTTGAATATATTTAATGAATTGGCCTCTACTGCCTTCTGTGGTAGAGAATTCCACAGGTTCACCACTCTCTGGGTGAAGAAATTCCTCCTCATCTCTGTCCTAAATGGCTTACCCCTTATCTTTAGACTGTGACCCCTGGTTCTGGACTCCCCGACCATCGGGAACACCCTTCCTGCATCTAGTCTGTCTAGTCCTGTTAGAATTTTATAAGTTTCGATGAGATCCCCTCTCATTCTTCTAAACTCCAGCGAGTACAAGCCCAATCGACCCAATCTCTCCTCATACGTCATTCCTGCCATCCCAGGTATCAGCCTGGTGAATCTTCGCTGCACTCCTTCCATGGCAAGAACATCCTTCCTCAGATAAGGCGACCCAAACTGCACACAATACTCAAGATGTGGTCTCACCAAGGCCCTGTACAACTGCAGCAAGACATCCTTGTTCCTGTACTCAAACCCTCTCGCTACGAAGGCCAACATACCATTTGCCTTCTTAACCGCCTGCTGCACCTGCATGCTTACCTTCAGTGACTGGTGCACAAGGATACCCAGGTCTCGCTGCACTTCCCCTTCTCCCAATCTATTACTGTTCAGATAATAATCTGCCTTCCTGTTTTTGACACCAAAGTGGATAACCTCGCATTTATCCATGTTATATTGCACCTGCCATGCTTCTGCCCAATCACTCAACCTGTCCAAATCATACTAGAGTTTCTCGGCATCCTCCTCACAGCACACACGCCCACCCAGCTTTGTGTCGTCTGCAAACTTGGAGATATTACATCTAGTTCCACCATCCAGACCATTAATATATGTTGTGAATAGCTGGGGTCCTAGGACCGATCCCTGCGGTACCCCACTAGTCACTGCCTGCCACTCGGAAAAAGACCCGTTTATTCCAACTCTTTGCTTTCTGTCTGCCAACCAGTTCTCTATCCAAGTCAATACCTTACCCCCAATCCCATGTGCCTTAACTTTACACGCTAATCTCTTATGCGGGACCTTATCGAAAGCCTTTTGAAAATCCAAATACACCACATCCACTGGTTCTCCCTTATCTATTTTACCAGTTATATCCTCAAAAAATTCCAGTAGATTAGTCAAGCACGATTTACCTTTTGTAAATCCATGTTGACGATCTGGTCACTTTTTTCCAAGTGCTCTGCTATTACATCTTTTATAATGGACTCCAGCATTTCCCCCACTACCGATGTCAGGCTTACCGGTCTGTAATTCCCCGTTTTCACTCTACCACCCCTTTTGGACAGTGGGGTAACATTAGCTACCCTCCAATCCATGGGTACTATTCCAGAGTCTATCGAATTTTGGAAGATGACCAGCAATGCATCTAATATTTCTAGGGCCACTTCCTTAAGTACCCTAGGATGTAGATTATCAGGCCCTGGGGATTTATCGGCCCGCAATCCCATCAATTTCCCTAACACCACTTCCCTACAAATACTGACTTCACTCAGTTCCTCCCTCTCATTAGACCCTATGTTCCCGACATCTTTGGGAGGTTATTTGTGTCCTCCTTTGTGAAGACAGAACCAAAGTATGTATTGAATTGGTCTGCCATTTCTTTGTTCCCCATTATAAATTCCCCTGATTCTGACTGCAAGGGACCTATGCTTGACTTCACCAATCTTTTTCTCTTCACATATCTATAATAAAAGCTTTTACAGTCAGTTTTTATGCTCCCTGCAAGCAAGTGTGCAAGTGATTTTTGATCATTGTGGCTGGTTTACTTCCTTGGTTTCTGCTCATTGGTTATCTGATAAAATGGTGAGTAACGCGGGTGAAAACGCCGGACTTCACCGTGGCAACACCAACATTGTATGGAGAGGGGAGGTGTCATCATGGTGAGCTCAGCCAATCAGAATAACCACACCAGGCCAGCAGAAGAAAGCAACCCAACCAATAATGAGCAGCTCCAACAGGGCTAAGGTCAAAGGGCAGAGAGCATCCAACCACATTCTGGATAGAGAGCGGAGGAGGGTCTGGTATGGAGAGCGGGGGAGGGTCTGGATGGAGAGCGGGGGCGGGTCTGGTATGGAGAGTGGGGGAGGGTCTGGTATGGAGAGCGGGAGGCCCGGTGGGAGGGTCCATGTTCTGCTCGCAATGCTGGACAGAAACCAAGAAACTGCTCCCAGATGTTTGGTGCCTGTTAAACTCCAGGTAGAATTCCAGACATTGGTGAAAGAGAAGCACTGCAAAGACTAGCACTGAGTGGTGAGAGATATTTGTTCAGTAAATGTTACCTGGATTGTGCGTGAGGCGTTTTCTACTAAAATGAGTGCCTGTGGCTAAAACAGTGTTTGTATAAGAATTAGGAGCAGGAGTCGGCCATTCGGCCCCTCGAGCCTGCGCCGCCATTTAATAAGATCATGGCTGATCTTCGACCTCAACTCCACATTCCTGCCCGATCTCCATATCCCTTAATTCCCCTAGTGTCCAAAAATCAGCCTTGAATATACTCAACGACTGAGCCTCCACAGCCCTCTGGGGCAGAGAGTTCCAAAGATTCACCACCCTCTGAGTGAAGAAATTCCTCCTCATCTCAGTCCTAAATGGCCGACCCCTTATCCTGAGACTGTGACCCCTGGTTCTAGACTCCCCAGCCAGGGGAAACAACCTCTCAGCATCTACCTTGTCAATCCCCCTCAGAATATCATACGTTTCAATGAGATCACCTCTCATTCTTCTAAACTCCAGAGAGTATCGGCCCATTCTACACAATCTCTCCTCATAGGACAGCCCCCTCATCCCAGGGGTCAATCTAGTTGCACTGCCTCTAAGGCATGTATGTCCTTCCTTGGGTAAGGAGATCAAAACTGTACACATGGAATCCCAGATTAGTTTGCACATACAGTCTTGCTCCAGTTAGTGAGAGATGTGAGGCAGCCCCTTGGAGGCGGATTTGTGTTGGGCAGAGAAAAGGTGGGTGAAGGAACCTGGATCACTAACAGCGGGTTTATGTGACACAAATCCCAAGGTTCTTTGCAGTTTTGCAGGGGGGGGGGGCGGCACTGGGCCGGAAATAGGCGTTGGAGTCGGGGGAGGGGACCAAAGGCATGACTGAGTGTTTCCATTGTGGGAGTCAGACAGCGATTGGATGAAGGTAGGTGTGGCGGTGGAGGTAGGCAGTCATGGTGATGTGTCAGATGATGGGTTTGAGGCTCAGGCTCGAACAGGACACTGGGGCTGAAGAATTTCAGGGACAGTCTGAGCGAGCAGCCCTGTGGGACACCCTGAGGAAATGAAAGGCACTGTACCTTGCTAGTTCTTTCTTCCCTTTCCTCTCTTGCAGAAGGTGCCATCTTACTTGGAGGAGAAGACAGCGGTGTAAAAGAACTCTCGAGAGACCTGGTGATGCTTCTCCTGGGGAGGAGTCTAGAAATGGCTGCGAGGAATGAGAGGAGTCTAGAAATGGCGGCGAGGCTTGTGGAGGGACCAGAGCGGACAGGTACAACATCCCACCCTGCTGTATAAAATAAAGGTACTCCAGAGATCACTGGGACCAGTTCAGGGGCAGACAGGGTGAGCTACTCCGGAAATAAGCTGGTGCTGGGGTTACACATAACGCTGTGCTGGGGGTGAGCACTTAAACTGGCAAGGTAGGGTCAACTTAAACTGTTCAACTACACTGGAGGAAGTTGAGTAGTGGAGTGGGAAATCTTGGAGAAGCGAGGCAATATCGGAAACTCTCAGAGTCAAAGATACAGAGAGTCATTAATGGAGAGAGCGGGGCAGGGGCATTAGATTGGGATTGATACAGGGCTATGGGGAGAGAGCGGGGCAGGGGCATTAGATTGGGATTGATACAGGGCTATGGGGAGAGAGCGGGGCAGGGGCATTAGATTGGGATTGATACAGGGCTATGGGGAGAGAGCGGGGCAGTGGGATTAGTTTGGGATTGATACAGGGCTATGGGGAGAGAGCGGGGCAGTGGGATTAGTTTGGGATTAATACAGGGCTATGGGGAGAGAGCGGGGCAGTGGGATTAGTTTGGGATTGATACAGGGCTATGGGGAGAGTGCGGGGCAGTGGGATTAGTTTGGGATTGATACAGGGCTATGGGGAGAGAGCGGGGCAGTGGGATTAGTTTGGGATTGATACAGGGCTATGGGGAGAGAGCGGGGCAGTGGGATTAGTTTGGGATTGATACAGGGCTATGGGGAGAGAGCGGGGCAGTGGGATTAGTTTGGGATTAATACAGGGCTATGGGGAGAGAGCGGGGCAGTGGGATTAGTTTGGGATTGATACAGGGCTACGGTGAGTGAGTGGGGCAGTGGGATTAGTTTGGGATTGATACAGGGCTATGGAGAGAGAGCGGGGCAGTGGGATTAGTTTGGGATTGATACAGGGCTTTGGGGAGTGAGCGGGGCAGTGGGATTAGTTTGGGATTGATACAGGGCTATGGGGAGTGAGCGGGGCAGTGGGATTAGTTTGGGATTGATACAGGGCTATGGGGAGTGAGCGGGGCAGTGGGATTATTTTGTGATTGATACAGGGTAATGGGGAGAGAGCGGGGCAGTGGGATTAGTTTGGGATTGATACAGGGCTATGGGGAGAGAGTGGGGCAATGGGATTAGTTTGGGATTGATACAGGGCTATGGGGAGTGAGCGGGGCAGTGGGATTAGTTTGGGATTGATACAGGGCTATGGGGAGAGAGCGGGGCAGTGCGATTAGTTTGGGATTGATACAGGGCTATGGGGAGCGAGCGGGGCAGTGGGATTAGTTTGGGATTGATACAGGGCTATGGGGAGTGATCGGGGCAGTGGGATTAGTTAGGGATTGATACAGGACTATGGGGAGAGAGCGGGTCAGTGGGTTTAGTCTGGGATTGATACAGGGCTATGGGGAGAGAGCGGGGCAGTGGGATTAGTTTGGGATTGATACAGGGCTATGAGGAGAGAGCGGGGCAGTGGGATTAGTTTGGGATTGATACAGGACTATGGGGAGAGAGCAGGTCAGTGGGATTAGTTTGGGATTGATACAGGGCTATCGGGAGAGAGCGGGGCAATGGGATTAGTTTGGGATTGATACAGGACTATGGGGAGAGAGCGGGTCAGTGGGATTAGTCTGGGATTGATACAGGGCTATGGGGAGACAGCGGGGCAGTGGGATTAGTTTGGGATTGATACAGGGCTATGGGGAGAGAGCGGGGCAGTGGGATTAGTTTGGGATTGATACAGGACTATGGGGCGAGAGCAGGTCAGTGGGATTAGTTTGGGATTGATACAGGGCTATAGGGAGAGAGCGGGGCAGTGGGATTAGTTTGGGATTGATACACGGCTATGGGGAGAGAGCGGGGCAGTGGGATTAGTTTGGGATTGATACAGGGCTATGAGGAGAGAGCGGGGCAGTGGGATTAGTTTTGGGATTGATACAGGGCTATGGGGAGAGAGCGGGGTAGTGGGATTAGTTTGGGATTGATGCAGGGCTATGGGGAGAGAGCGGGGCAGTGGGATTAGTTTGGGGATTGATACAGGGCTATGGGGAGAGAGCGGGGCAGTGGGATTAGTTTTTGGATTGATACAGGGCTATGGGGAGAGAGCGGGGCAGTGGGATTAGTTTTGGGATTGATACAGGGCTATGGGGAGAGAGCGGGGCAGTGGGATTAGTTTGGGATTGATACAGGGCTATGGGGAGAGAGCGGGGCAATGGGATTAGTTTTGGGATTGATACAGGGCTATGGGGAGAGAGCGGGGCTGTGGGATTATTTTGGGATTGATACAGGGCTATGGGGAGAGAGCGGGGCAGTGGGATTAGTTTTGGGATTGATACTGGGCTATGGGGAGAGAGCGGGGCAGTGGGATTAGTTTGGGTTTGATACAGGTCTATGGGGAGAGAGCGGGGCAGTGGGATTAGTTTGGGATTGATACAGGGCTATGGGGAGAGAGCGGGGCAGTGGGATTAGTTTGGGATTGATACAGAGTTATGTGGAGAGTGCGGTGCAGTGGGATTAGTTTGGAATTGATACAGGGCTATGGGGAGAGAGCGGGGCAGTAGGATTAGTTTGGGATTCATACAGGGCTTTTGGGAGAGCGCGGGGCAGTGGGATTAGTTTGGGATTGATGCAGAGCTATGGGGAGAGTGCGGGGCAGTAGGATTAGTTTGGGATTGATACAGGGCTATGGGCAGAGTGCGGGGCAGTGGTGTTAGTTTGGGATTGATACAGGGCTATGGGGAGAGAGCGGGGCAGTGGGATTAGTTTGGGATTGATACTGTGCTGTGGGGATTGAGCGGGGCAGTGGGATTAGTTTGGGATTGATACAGGGCTATGGGGGAGAGAGCGGGGCAGTGAGATTAGTTTGCGATCGATACAGGGCTATGGGGAGAGAATGGGGTGTTGGGATTAGTTTGGGATTGATACAGGGCTATGGGGAGGGAGTGGTGCAGTGGGATTAGTTTGGGATTTATATAGGGATATGGGGAGAGAGCGGGGCTGTGGGATTAGTTTGGGATTGATACAGGGCTATGGGGAGAGAGTGGGGCAGTGGGATTAGTTTGGGGTTGATACAGGGCTATGGGGAGAGAGCGGGGCAGTGGGAGTAGTTTGGGATTGATACAGGGCTATAGGGAGAGAGCGGGGCAGTGGGATTAGTTTGGGATTGATACAGGGCTATGGGGAGTGAGCAGGGCAGTGGGATTAGTTTGGGATTGATACAGGGTTATGGGGAGAGTGTGGGGCAGTGGGATTAGTTAGGGATTGATACAGGGCTATGGGGAGAGGGCGGGGCAGTGGGATTAGTTTGGGATTGATACAGGGCTATGGGGAGAGAGCGGGGCAGTGGGATTAGTTTGGGATTTATACAGGGCTATGGGGAGAGAGCGGGGCAGTGGGATTAGTTTGGGATTGATACAGGGCTACGGTGAGTGAGTGGGGCAGTGGGATTAGTTTGGGATTGATACAGGGCTATGGAGAGAGAGCGGGGCAGTGGGATTAGTTTGGGATTGATACAGGGCTTTGGGGAGTGAGCGGGGCAGTGGGATTAGTTTGGGATTGATACAGGGCTATGGGGAGTGAGCGGGGCAGTGGGATTAGTTTGGGATTGATACAGGGCTATGGGCAGAGTGCGGGGCAGTGGTATTAGTTTGGGATTGATACAGGGCTATGGGGAGAGAGCGGGGCAGTGGGATTAGTTTGGGATTGATACTGTGCTGTGGGGATTGAGCGGGGCAGTGGGATTAGTTTGGGATTGATACAGGGCTATGGGGAGAGAGCGGGGCAGTGAGATTAGTTTGCGATCGATACAGGGCTATGGGGAGAGAATGGGGTGTTGGGATTAGTTTGGGATTGATACAGGGCTATGGGGAGGGAGTGGTGCAGTGGGATTAGTTTGGGATTTATATAGGGATATGGGGAGAGAGCGGGGCTGTGGGATTAGTTTGGGATTGATACAGGGCTATGGGGAGAGAGTGGGGCAGTGGGATTAGTTTGGGGTTGATACAGGGCTATGGGGAGAGAGCGGGGCAGTGGGAGTAGTTTGGGATTGATACAGGGCTATAGGGAGAGAGCGGGGCAGTGGGATTAGTTTGGGATTGATACAGGGCTATGGGGAGTGAGCAGGGCAGTGGGATTAGTTTGGGATTGATACAGGGTTATGGGGAGAGTGTGGGGCAGTGGGATTAGTTAGGGATTGATACAGGGCTATGGGGAGAGGGCGGGGCAGTGGGATTAGTTTGGGATTGATACAGGGCTATGGGGAGAGAGCGGGGCAGTGGGATTAGTTTGGGATTTATACAGGGCTATGGGGAGAGAGCGGGGCAGTGGGATTAGTTTGGGATTGATACAGGGCTACGGTGAGTGAGTGGGGCAGTGGGATTAGTTTGGGATTGATACAGGGCTATGGAGAGAGAGCGGGGCAGTGGGATTAGTTTGGGATTGATACAGGGCTTTGGGGAGTGAGCGGGGCAGTGGGATTAGTTTGGGATTGATACAGGGCTATGGGGAGTGAGCGGGGCAGTGGGATTAGTTTGGGATTGATACAGGGCTATGGGGAGTGAGCGGGGCAGTGGGATTATTTTGTGATTGATACAGGGTAATGGGGAGAGAGCGGGGCAGTGGGATTAGTTTGGGATTGATACAGGGCTATGGGGAGCGAGCGGGGCAGTGGGATTAGTTTGGGATTGATACAGGGCTATGGGGAGTGATCGGGGCAGTGGGATTAGTTAGGGATTGATACAGGACTATGGGGAGAGAGCGGGTCAGTGGGATTAGTCTGGGATTGATACAGGGCTATGGGGAGAGAGTGGGACAGTGGGATTAGTTTGGGATTGATACAGGGCTATGGGGAGAGAGCAGGTCAGTGGGATTAGTTTGGGATTGATACAGGGCTATAGGGAGAGAGCGGGGCAGTGGGATTAGTTTGGGATTGATACAGGGCTATGGGGAGAGAGCGGGGCAGTGGGATTAGTTTGGGATTGATACAGGGCTATGAGGAGAGAGCGGGGCAGTGGGATTAGTTTTGGGATTGATACAGGGCTATGGGGAGAGAGCGGGGCAGTGGGATTAGTTTGGGATTGATGCAGGGCTATGGGGAGAGAGCGGGGCAGTGGGATTAGTTTTGGGATTGATACAGGGCTATGGGGGGAGAGCGGGGCAGTGGGATTAGTTTTGGGATTGATACAGGGCTATGGGGAGAGAGCGGGGCAGTGGGATTAGTTTGGAATTGATACAGGGCTATGGGGAGAGAGCGGGGCAGTGGGATTAGTTTTGGGATTGATACAGGGCTATGGGGAGAGAGCGGGGCTGTGGGATTAGTTTGGGATTGATACAGGGCTATGGGGAGAGAGCGGGGCAGTGGGATTAGTTTTGGGATTGATACAGGGCTATGGGGAGAGAGCAGGGCAGTGGGATTAGTTTGGGATTGATGCAGGGCTATGGGGAGAGAGCGGGGCAGTGGGATTAGTTTTGGGATTGATACAGGGCTATGGGGAGAGAGCGGGGCAGTGGGATTAGTTTTGGGATTGATACAGGACTATGGGGAGAGAGCGGGGCAGTGGGATTAGTTTGGGATTGATACAGGGCTATGGGGAGAGAGCGGGGCAGTGGGATTAGTTTTGGGATTGATACAGGGCTATGGGGAGAGAGCGGGGCTGTGGGATTAGTTTGGGATTGATACAGGGCTATGGGGAGAGAGCGGGGCAGTGGGATTAGTTTTGGGATTGATACAGGGCTATGGGGAGAGAGCGGGGCAGTGGGATTAGTTTGGGATTGATACAGGGCTATGAGGAGAGAGCGGGTCAGTGGGATTAGTTTGGGATTGATACAGGGCTATGGGGAGAGAGCGGGTCAGTGGGATTAGTCTGGGATTGATACAGGGCTATGGGGAGAGAGCGGGGCAGTGGGATTAGTTTGGGATTGATACAGGGCTATGGGGAGAGAGCGGGTCAGTGGGATTAGTCTGGGATTGATACAGGGCTATGGGGAGAGAGCGGGGCAGTGGGATTAGTTTGGGATTGATACAGGGCTATGGGGAGAGAGCGGGGCAGTGGGATTAGTTTGGGATTGATACAGGGCTATGGGGAGAGAGCGGGGCAGTGGGATTAGTTTGGGATTGATACAGGTGACGCTTCTCCGAGGGTCTCTCTCAATCACTGTCGTTGACAGCTTCCCCCTCTCTGTCTGATGCCTTTCAGGGGAAGCTGGAAGACTACACGAGGGAGAAAGGAATGGGAGGATATGCTGATGGGGTGAGAGGAAGAGGGGCGGGAGGAGGCTCGTGTGGAGCATAAACACCAGCACAGGCCCGTTGGGCCGAATGGCCTGTTTCCGTGCTGTGTAATTCTGGTGAGGATAAGATGCTTTCTGAGCACTGCTTTGCTGGAGGTTTGTGAATGTTGCCTCTTTGTTCTCTTGTTCTGGGCTGGCGGCTCCGAACTTCAACAGTTTCTTCACTTTTCCCTTTCCTTAATTTAAAGGCCTTGCAAACCAAATATTAGCGAGGTCGCTGGTCCGTTTAATGCTGCATTCAGTGAATGAATCCGATTCCGTTATGGAAATTACACCGGCCTTGAATGCCAGATGAAAGAGGCAGATCTTTCATATCCGCCTAATGAGGAACAAGACAATTATCCGAGAGTCAACACCACGAAATATCCTTTCACTTCCTCCCATTCATATTTTAAACATTGAGTGCGAACACACTGATTGCACTTGGGCAATCCATTTGCAAATTATTTCTTTCTGTGTCAGGGAAATGATGAGTGCTCCTCCGCTGCTCTTGAATTCAATCTTCATCAATGCTTTTCTTTGACTAACTCACAACAATTCTTCTCATTAGCTTCAGACCAAAGTGTCTGGTGTTCAATGGGCCACCAGTCCCAGAGCTTGAGGACAATTGGTGGCTGTCAGTCTGTGACGGTGCAATTATAGTCCTTCACTCTGCTTTGTCACAGCGACAGCGCACCTTTTCCATGACGCGGGTTCAGTCTCCAAGCACCTAAAGCGCAGCTTCCCGGTAGACCAGAACTTCAAAGCGGCAGCGAATTTCTTTTATTTATTCATTGGAAGTGGTGTAGGGCCACGGCGCACAGTGCTGGACACCACCTGGGCTGAAGAGAGTAGGAGAGGATGGTGGGGTGAACCAAGACGCGGGGATCAGGTTGCGCTGAGCGCCGGTTTGAAAGGTCTGCCGATTGTAGGAAGGTGGGGAAAGTTGGGGAGGTGAAGCATTCCACCCCGAAGAGGGCGTGGGAAGGAGTAAGTTTGGGAAGATGTCTGCCTTGGCTCAGTGGCTAGCACTCTCGGCTCTGAGTCAGAAGGTTGTAGGTTCGTGACCCACTCCAGAGACTGCAGCACATAATCCAGGTCCGACACTCCAATGCAGTGCTGAGATTTACCAGAATGATACCCGGACTCCAAGGGTTAAATTACGAGGAGAGATTACACAAAGTTATTTCCCTGGAATTTAGAAAGTTAACCGGTGATCTGATCAAAGTTTTCAAGATATTAAGGGGAACAGATAAGGTAGATAGAGAGAAACTATTTCCGCTGGTTGGGGAGTCTAGGACTAGGGGGCAGAGTCTAAAAATCAGAGCCAGACCTTTCAGGAGTGAAGTTCGGAAACACTTCTACACACAGAGGGTGGGAGAAGTTTGGAACTCTCTTCTGCAAATGCCAATAGATGCTGGGGGACCAATTGTTAATTTTAAATCGGAGATTGATAGATTTCTGTTAACCAAAGCTATTAAGGGATATGCGATATGTCACTGGGCAAGTAATCCACAGGCCTGGACTAATGATCCCGAGACGTGAGCTCAAATCCCACCACGGCAGCTGGGAATTTAAATTCAATAAAAAGCTAGTGTCATTAATGGTGACCATTACCGGAGGGCTGTGGAGGCTCAGTCGTTGAGTATATTCAAGACAGAGATCGATAAGATTTTTCGATACTAAGGGAATCAAGGGATATGGAGATAATGCATGAAGGTGGAGATGAGGTCAAAGATCAGCCATGATCTCACTGAATGGCGGAGCAGGCTCGAGGGGCCGAATGGCCGACTCCTGCTCCTAATTCTTATGTTCTTATGTTCCATATCACACCTGGTGGAACAGGCTCGAGGAGCTGAATGGCCTCCTCCTGTTCTTATGTAAGGTAGAAAATAACAAAGTTCATCACTCTACCCCTGTTAACTGGTTAAATTCACTTGGAACTGGGCGCCACTGACCTTAAGAAGAAAGTTACCTCGCTTTCTGACTGTTTCTCCACTGCACCTTAGTGTGAGTGTGTGTTTGAGAGTGTGTGTGTTTTTTTGTGTGTGAGAGTGTGAGTTCTTGTGTGTGCGGGATTGTGAGTGTGTGAGTGTGAGTGTGAGTTGAGTGAGAGCAGGGCTGTGTCCTGTGATTGGATGAGCTGCCATGCTTGCTGCCCCGACTCCCAATGGTGATTGGTCGGGGGTGGGGGGGGAGGCTCGGGAAGCTGGGGGCCAATCAGCAGCTTCCGGGTCGGAAGGACAAAAATTGAAAATCGCCCCGAACAGCACATGTTGTGATTGGTCGGAGACTGAAAGCTGCCATTAACACTGACCTCATCTTCTGTCTGTTCCAGAACTAAAACTGAGGCGCAAACTAGCAGAACTTGCAGAGGTGAGTGAACCAGGCAATTATTTATGAGGCTGCTGTGTCATTCACCACTCCCAGTGCTCACCCCCTGGTCGATCAGCCCTCGGCCTCACTCTGTCACTCCCAGTGCTCACCCCCCAGTCGCTCAGCCCTTGGCATCACTCCACCACTCCCAGTGCTCACCCCCCAGTCGCTCAGCCCTTGGCATCACTCCGCCACTCCCAGTGCTCACCCCCTGGTCGCTCAGCCCTTGGCATCACTCCGGCACTCCCAGTGCTCACCCCCTGGTCACTCAGCCCTTGGCATCACTCCGGCACTCCCAGTGCTCGCCCCCTGGTCACTCAGCCCTTGGCATCACTCCACCACTCCCAGTGCTCACCCCCCAGTCGCTCAGCCCTTGGCATCACTCCGCCACTCCCAGTGCTCACCCCCTGGTCGCTCAGCCCAATGTTTCTGTTAAGCTACGTGAGCACGCAGCAGTCTGGAGGTCCCACGCAGCCGGCTCACTGGCTTTTAAATGGAAAAACCACGCATGCGCGGAATTTTGAATGGGCTGTGCAGCCCTTAAAGGGGCCACGCACCCAAAAAAAATGAGAGGGAACATTGGTTCAGCCCTCGGCTGAAATGCTGGGGAGAATTACCCTGCTCTTCTTCCACCAGTGCGCGTGGGATCTTTCCCCATTTCAGGAATATTTTCCCCTTGCGGAGTTACTCCGGTCATGTGACTGAATGGGCGGAGCTTCCTGTCGTTTCTTTCAATGGCAGACCCGACCCTTTGACCTCCAACCTCCTAGTAACAACCCCGTTACCCAGTCTGATTTTCCTGCTTAATTAACCTGAGCAACACTCTGAAATCGCACTGGATCCTGTTCCTGATCTGTGCTGCGTTACCTGATCCCAGCGAGGGAATGACAAAGCCTCAGAGCAGTGGGTAGATCTGCCAGGGTTCCTGCTCCTGATCACTGCCCAGTGATCCCTGGGTTAGAGAGAGGGGAAATCAGCCAGGGTCCCTGCTCCTGATCACTGTCCAGTGAGCCCTGGGTTAGAGCGAGATGTGAAATCAGCCAGGGTTCCTGCTCCTGATCACTGCCCAGTGATCCCTGGGTTAGAGAGAGGGGAAATCAGCCAGGGTCCCTGCTCCTGATCACTGTCCAGTGAGCCCTGGGTTAGAGCGAGATGTGAAATCAGCCAGGGTTCCTGCTCCTGATCACTGTCCAGTCACCCCTGGGTTAGAGAGAGTGGAAATCAGCCAGGGTTCTTGCTCCTGATCACTGCCCAGTGACCCCTGGGTTAGAGAGAGTGGAAAGCAGCCATGATTCCGGCTCCTGATCGCTGCTCAGTGACCCACGGTCTCACAGTAAAGTGTCAGCACCTTCAGGACAGGGTCCTGGGGAACGTCCGAGAATGGGCTTGGCTGTAGATGTAAAGTTGCGTTGACCTGTGACCCACGACCTTTCAGTTTCTGACGGTCTTTAATCCTTTTCTCTGCAGTGGGAAAGAGCGACAGGACATCTCTCCAATCACAGGGACTCCTACACCGTGAACAGAATCTCCTCACTACAATCCAGTAAACGGGGTGAGGTTTATCTTACAATGAATTTCAGTCAGGATTCTGCCTCGCATTTCGAGTGACTTTTTAAAATTAATTGTGGGGAAATTACCCTTCCCTCGTTGCCCTGAGAAGGTGGTGGTGGGTCTTCTTCTTGAACCGCTGGCAACGGGTTTGATACAAACTGAGTGACCACTTCAGAGAGCAGTTTAGAGTCAACCACCTTGGTGTGGGGCTGGAGTGCAGGCCAGACCGGGTGAGGACGGCAGGATTCCTCCCCGAAAGGTCATTAGTGAATCCATTGGGTTTTTACTTCAATCCAACAGTTTCGTGCTCACTCTTACTGACACCAACTCTTTATTTCCAGATTTTTGAAACTGAATTCAGATTCCCAACTGCCCTGGTGGGACTTGAACTCATGGTCCCTGGATTTTTAGTCCAGTAACAATTGCGCTGCACTAATGTACCCTCATAAAATGTCTTCACGTCTGAACCCTCAACCCTTTTTTTTGAAGTGTTTATATGAACTCCCAAACTTGTTCTGATTGGATTACGTTTCTCTTGAAGCCGTTCTCTACATTTTAAAATACTAATGCATTATTTCCTCGTAGACTCTTTGATCTGCACGTCGGGGGGGTTCATGGCCTGGACGGGGGGTGAATATCCCCGGGGCTTATCCCACTCTTACCGCTGTGCCTTCGAAAGAAACCTCATTTCCGCAAAAAAGGTTTCATAAGGTTTCTGCCAAGTTACTTTGACAAAGTGGGACAAATTTACCCCAAACCCCACCCAACCCCCCCGCCCACCTTCTCCCCAATCCCCCAACCCCACCTACCCACCTTCTCCCCATATCCCTCAACCCCACCTACCCACCTTCTCCCCAATCCCTCAACCCCACCTACCCACCTTCTCCCCAATCCCTCAACCCCACCTACCCACGTTCTCCCCAATCCCTCAACCCCACCTACCCACCTTCTCCCCATATCCCCAACCCCACCTACCCACATTCTCCCCATATCCCTCAACCCCCCCAACCCACCTTCTCCCCATATCCCTCAACCCCACCTACCCACATTCTCCCCATATCCCTCAACCCCACCTACCCACCTTCTCCCCATATCCCTCAACCCCACCTACCCACCTTCTCCCCATATCCTCAACCCCACCTACCCACATTCTCCCCATATCCCTCAACCCCCCCAACCCACCTTCTCCCCATATCCCTCAACCCCACCTACCCACATTCTCCCCATATCCCTCAACCCCACCTACCCACCTTCTCCCCAATCCCCCAACCCCACCTACTCACCTTCTCCCCATATGCAACCCCACCTACCCACCTTCTCCCCATATCCCTCAACCCCACCTACCCACCTTCTCCCCATATCCCTCAACCCCACCTACCCACCTTCTCCCCAATCCCTCAACCCCACCTACCCACCTTCTCCCCAATCCCTCAACCCCACCTACCCACATTCTCCCCATATCCCTCAACCCCCCCAACCCACCATCTCACCATATCCCTCAACCCCACCTACCCACCTTCTCACCATATCCCTCAACCCCACCTACCCACCCTCTCACTATATCGCTGAACCCCACCTACCCACCTTCTCCCTCAACCCTAAGAGATGTTCCTGAGCGGCTGCAGAACATAATGATCATGGCTGATCTTCTACCTCATCTCCACTTTCCTGCACTATCCCCATATCCCTTGATTCCCTTATATCTAAAAATCTATCGATCTCAGCCTTGAATATACTCAGTGACAGAGCCTCCACAGCCCTCTGGGGCAGAGAATTCCAAAGATTCACCGCCCTCTGAGTGAAGAAATTTCTCCTCATCTCAGTCCTAAATGGCCGACCCCGTATTCTGAGACTGTGACCCCTGGTTCTAGAATCCCCAGCCCGGGGAAACATCCTCCCTGCATCTACCCTGTCAAGCCCTGTAAGAATTTTGTATGTTTCAATGAGATCACCCCTCATTCTTCTAAACTCTGGGGAATATAGGCCTAGTCTACTCAATCTCTCCTCATAGGACAATCCCCCCCATCCCAGGAACCAGTCTGGTGAACCTTCGTTGCACTCCCTCTATGGCAAGTGTATCCTTCCTTAGGTAAGGAGACCAAAACTGTACACAGTACTCCAGGTGTGGTCTCACCAAGGCCCTATATAATTGCAGTAAGACGTCTTTACTCTTATACTCAAATCCTCTTGTAATAAAGGCCAACATACCATTTGCTTTCCTAATTGCTTGCTGTACCTGCATGTTAACTTTCAGTGATTCGTGCACAAGGACACCCAGGTCCCTCTGAACACCAACATTTCCCAATCTCTCACCATTTAAAAAATACTCTGCTTTTCTATTTTCCCTACCAATGTGGATAACTTCACATTTCTCCACATCATTTACCTTTTGACATGAATCAGTCATTCATGAAAGAAATACTTATGAAATAATACTGAGCGGCCAGTGGGTGGCGCTGTCCAGGGAGAGTATAAATACTCGGGCTCGGGCCCAGCTTGCGCAGGACATTCTTAACAGGAACTAGTGAAGGACACAACTAGACCTCCATGTTGTAAAACAGTTGATTAAAGCTTTGTTTAACGCTTAGACCAAGTGCCTAGTAGTTTTCTTATGTCACTTTGCATCCTCCTCACAGCTTACATTCCCACCCAGCGTTGTATCATCAGCAAACTTGTTACATTACATTTCGTCCCCTCATCCATATCATTGATGTAATTGTGAATAGCTGAGGCCCAAGCACTGATCCCTGCGGTACCCCACTAGTTACAGCCTGCCAACCCAGAAATGGCCCGTTGAGAAAGAGGGGGATGGGGCCAATTAACATAAGATAAGAACATAAGAAGTAAGAGCAGGAGTAGGCCATACGGCCCCTCGGGCCTGCTCCACCATTCAATAGGAGCAGGAGTAGGTCATACGGCCCCTCGGGCCTGCTCCACCATACGGCCCCTCGGGCCTGCTCCACCATACGGCCCCTCGGGCCTGCTCCACCATTCAATAGGAGCAGGAGTAGGCCATACGGCCCCTCGGGCCTGCTCCACCATACGGCCCCTCGGGCCTGCTCCGCCATTCAATAGGATCATGGCTGATCCGAACCTAGACTCACGTCCACTTCCCTGCCCTCTCCCCGTAACCCCTAATTCCCTTATCAGCTAGGAAACTGTCTATCTCCATTTTTAATTTATTTAATGTTGCAGCTTCCACAACTCTCTGGGGTAGCAAATTCCATAGATTTACTACCCTCTGAGTGAAGAAGTTTCTCCTCATCTCAGTTTTGAAAGGGCAGCCCCTTATTCTAAGATTATGCCCCCTAGTTCTCGTCTCACCCATCAGTGGAAACATCCTCCCCGCATCCACCCGATCAAGCCCCCTCACAATCTTATATGTTTCGATAAGATCGCCTCTCATTCTTCTGAATTCCAATGAGTAGAGGCCCAACCTACTCAACCTTTCCTCATACGTCAACCCCCTCATCTCCGGAATCAACCGAGTGAACCTTCTCTGAACCGCCTCGAGAGCAAGTATATCTTTTCTTAAATATGGAAACCAAAACTGCACGCAGTATTACAGGTGTGGCCTCACCAGTACCCTGTATAACTGAAGCAAGACTTCCCTGCTTTTATACTCCATCCCCCTTGCAATAAAAGCCAAGATTCCATTGGCCTTCCTGATCACCTGCTGTACCTGCATACTAACCTTCTGTGTTTCATGCACCAGGACCCCCAGATCCCTTTGTACTGTAGCACTTTGCAGTTTCTTTCCATTTAGATAATAACTTGCTCTTTGATTTTTTCTGCCAAAGTGCATAACCTCACACTTTCCAACATTATATTCCATCTGCCAAATTTCTGCCCACTCACTCAGCCTGTCTATGTCCTTTTGCAGGTTTTTTATGTCCTCCTCACTCACTGCTTTCCCTCCCATCTTTGTATCGTCGGCAAACTTGGATATGTTGCACTTGGTCCCCGCCTCCAAATCGTTAATATAGATTGTAAAGAGTTGGGGTCCCAGCACTGACCCCTGCGGAACACCACTAGTTACTGATTGCCAACCCGAGAATGAACCATTTATCCCAACTCTCTGTTTTCTGTTAGATAGCCAATCTTCTTACCCCCAATCCCGTGATTAGGGACCAAAAAGGAGACCTATGCATCGAGACAGAGGACTTTGCATCTGTCTTCACCAAGGAAGAAGATGCTGCCAAAGTCACAGTGAAGGAGGAGGTAGTCGAGATACTGAATGGGATAAAAATTGATAAAGTCACCAGGACCAGATGGGATGCAACCTGGGATGCTGAGGGAGGTTAAGGAGGAAATCGCGGAGGTACTGACCATAATCTTCCAATCCTCCTTAGATATAGGGATGGTGCCAGAGGACTGGAGAATTGAAAATGTTACACCCTTGTTCAAATAAGGGTGTAAGGATAAATCCAACAAATACAAGCCAGTCAGTTTAACCTCAGTAGTGGGGAAGCTTTTAGAAACAATAATCAGGGACAAAGTTAACAGTCACTTGGACAAGTGGATTAATTAAGGAAAACCAGCACAGATTTGTTAAATGCAAATCGTGTTTAACTAACTTGATCGAGTTGGATAAGTACCTGAAGGAACGAAATTTGCAGGGCTATGGGGAAAGGGCGGGGGAGTGGGACTAGCTGAAGTGCTCCTGCAGAGAGCCGGCACGGGCTCGACGGGCCGAATGGCCTCTTTCTGTGCTGTAACCATTCTATGATTCTATGTACCCACTTCACCGTCTGCGCCAATCCCTTCTCTCTCTCCAGCAGCTTCTCTCATTGACTGTTGACCCCACTCATGGTGCCTGCTTTACTTTCCTTCCCTTGTCACGTATGCCACAGCTGCCCTTTCTCCCTTTAGTTTCCCATCTGACTCTGGCTGTTGTCTCTTTCCCTCCTGTCCAATGCAGCTTGCTTTTGGAAATACTGCGTCTGAGAATCCATCCCGTCCCAGGACTTCGCCGCAGCCACAATCCGTCAACACCGGATCACCGGACGGAATTATCCACCCGCGTGCTTTCATTGTGTGTGTTTCAATATTGATTCTGGAGCTCCCACGACTGACAAAAGAATTTCCAGCGCACAAGGAGACCTCCTAGAGTTCCAACCTCCCCGGATTGTCCCGGAGTCTCTGGGAATTCAAGATTAATCTCCAGCAACACACGGGAGAAAAATCACTGGGCATTCAAAAAAAAATTGTGTTATTTTACATTTTCTTTGATCACTTTTATTTATTGGAGATAATAAAAAAGCGTCTGTTTGAGCGGATGGGGCGGTGGGAGGTCATGGCATGAAATCTCCAGGAATATGTCCAATCATAGTTGGCAACTGTAATCGGAGAAAGCTTTTCTGTCAGTCTCTCATACTCAATAAAATCCTAAACTTTAATGGGGTGGATTTGATGCTCTCCAGAATTGATGTGCAGAAAGTCGTGGGTACAAGTCCCACTCCAGAGACATGAGCATAAAATTCTAGGCTGACACGCCAGTGCAGTACTGAGGGAGCGCTGCACTGTCGGAGGGTCAGTACTGAGGGAGCGCTGCACTGTCGGAGGGGCAGTACTGAGGGAGCGCCGCACTGTTGGAGGGGCAGTACTGAGGGAGCGCCGCACTGTCGGAGGGGCAGTACTGAGGGAGTGCCGCACTGTCGGAGGGTCAGTACTGAGGGAGCGCTGCACTGTTGGAGGGGCAGTACTGAGGGAGCGCCGCGCTGTCGGAGGGGCAGTACTGAGGGAGCGCTGCACTGTCGGAGGGGCAGTACTGAGGGAGTGCCGCACTGTTGGAGGGGCAGTACTGAGGGAGCGCCGCGCTGTCGGAGGGGCAGTACTGAGGGAGTGCTGCACTGTCGGAGGGGCAGTACTGAGGGAAAGCCGTGCTGTCGGATGGGCAGTACTGAGGGTACGCAGCACTGTCGGACGGGCAGTACTGAGGGAGCGCCACCCTGTTGGAGGGGCAGTACTGAGGGAGCACTGCACTGTCGGAGGGGCAGTACTGAGGGAGTGCTGCACTGTCGGAGGGGCAGTACTGAGGGTGCGCTGCACTGTCGAAGGGGCAGTACTGAGGGACGCCGCACCTTCGGAGGTGCCTCTTTCAGATGAGACGTTAAACTAAGGCCCCGTCTTCCCTCTCAGGTGGATGTAAAAGATCCCACGGCACTATTTCGAAGAAGAACAGGGGAGTTCTCCCCGGTGTCCTGGGGCCAATATTTATCACTCAATCAACTTCACTAATACAGATTATCTGGTCATTATCACGTTGCTGTTTGTGGGAACTTGCTGTGCGCAAATTGGCTGTCGTTTTTCCTACATTACAACAGTGACTACACTTCAAAAGTATTTCATTGGCTGTAAAGCGCTTTCTTATGGTTAGTTACAGACCTTCACCCTGTGGGACCTGTGTTCAAATCCAGCAAGACTCGTGGTGTTTCAGTCTCCTCTCCCAGTGTGAGGGTCCGACACAAAATGATTTTGGATCATCCAGTTTCACCAAAGTCTGCTCCACACTTGGCACTCTCACTCAGAGGGAATGGTGTAGGCAATGGGACAATGTCACGCGGGTTCAGTGGACAAGAAGCTAGGAGCAGGAGTAGGCCATTCGGCCCCTCGAGCCTGCTCTGCCATTCAATGAGATCATGGCTGATCATCCAAATTGACTACCCTGTCCCTGCTTTCTCCCCATATCCCTTGATCCCTTTAGCCTTAAGAAATATATCTAACTCCTTCTTGAATATATTAATGAATTGGCCTCAACTGCCTTTTGTGGTAGAGAATTCCACAGGTTCACCACTCTCTGGGTGAAGAAATTCTTCCTCATCTCTGTCCTAAATGGCTTACCCCTTATCCTTAGACTGTGACCCCTGGTTCTGGACTCCCCCGCATCGGGAACATCCTTCCTGCATCTAGTCTGTCTAGTCCTGTTAGAATTTTATATGTTTCAATTTATAAGTATGTCGTTGGACAGTTTACAGGGAGCTTTATCTCGAGGCTATGGTATCCTTCAACTTCTGCAATAAAGCAGCTGAGGGTTTGAGTGCCTCCCTGGTCAGTGGGAGATGTTAAAGATCACCCAAGTATGCCTCTCACGGCTGAATTTCCCTCTCCCGCCTTGCACAGGATGTTGCAGCCGCCAATCAGCACTGAGATTAGACACTGAGCGCTCAAGCCTGCTCCCATCCCGTAACTCTGGGAGTTGGTGCCCTCACACAATCATCCACTGGGGGTTGGTGCCCTCACACAATCATCCACTGGGGGTTGAAACTCTCACACTCCCATCCACTGGGAGTTGGTGCCCTCACACAATCATCCACTGGGGGTTGAAGCTCTCACACTCCCGTCCACTGGGGGTTGGTGCTCTCACACTCCCATCACTGGGGGTTGGTGTTCTCACACTCCCATCCACTGGGAGTTGGTGTTCTCACACTCCCATCCACTGGGGGTTGGTGTTCTCACACTCCCATCCACTGGGAGTTGGTGTTCTCACACTCCCATCCACTGGGGGTTGAAGCTCTCACACTCCCATCCACTGGGGGTTGGTGTTCTCACACTCCCATCCACTGGGGGTTGGTGTTCTCACACTCCCATCCACTGGGAGTTGGTGCTCTCACACTCCCATCCACTGGGAGTTGGTGTTCTCACACTCCTATCCACTGGGGGTTGGTGCTCTCACACTCCCATCCACTGGGAGTTGGTGCCCTCACACAATCATCCACTGGGGGTTGATGCTCTCACACTCCCATCCACTGGGAGTTGGTGTTCTCACACTCCCATCCACTGGGGGTTGGTGTTCTCACACTCCCATCCACTGGGAGTTGGTGTTCTCACACTCCCATCCACTGGGGGTTGGTGTTCTCACACTCCCATCCACTGGGAGTTGGTGTTCTCACACTCCCATCCACTGGGGGTTGAAGCTCTCACACTCCCATCCACTGGGAGTTGGTGTTCTCACACTCCCATCCACTGGGGGTTGGTGTTCTCACACTCCCATCCACTGGGAGTTGGTGTTCTCACACTCCCATCCACTGGGGGTTGAAGCTCTCACACTCCCATCCACTGGGAGTTGGTGCTCTCACACTCCCATCCACTGGGAGTTGGTGTTCTCACACTCCCATCCACTGGGAGTTGGTGTTCTCACACTCCCATCCACTGGGAGTTGGTGTTCTCACACTCCCATCCACTGGGAGTTGGTGTTCTCACACTCCCATCCACTGGGAGTTGGTGCTCTCACACTCCCATCCACTGGGGGTTGGTGTTCTCACACTCCCATCCACTGGGAGTTGGTGTTCTCACACTCCCATCCACTGGGGGTTGGTGTTCTCACACTCCCATCCACTGGGAGTTGGTGTTCTCACACTCCCATCCACTGGGGGTTGAAGCTCTCACACTCCCATCCACTGGGAGTTGGTGTTCTCACACTCCCATCCACTGGGGGTTGGTGTTCTCACACTCCCATCCACTGGGAGTTGGTGTTCTCACACTCCCATCCACTGGGGGTTGAAGCTCTCACACTCCCATCCACTGGGAGTTGGTGCTCTCACACTCCCATCCACTGGGAGTTGGTGTTCTCACACTCCCATCCACTGGGAGTTGGTGTTCTCACACTCCCATCCACTGGGAGTTGGTGTTCTCACACTCCCATCCACTGGGAGTTGGTGTTCTCACACTCCCATCCACTGGGAGTTGGTGCTCTCACACTCCCATCCACTGGGGGTTGGTGTTCTCACACTCCCATCCACTGGGAGTTGGTGTTCTCACACTCCCATCCACTGGGGGTTGGTGTTCTCACACTCCCATCCACTGCGAGTTGGTGTTCTCACACTCCCATCCACTGGGGGTTGAAGCTCTCACACTCCCATCCACTGGGAGTTGGTGTTCTCACACTCCCATCCACTGGGGGTTGGTGTTCTCACACTCCCATCCACTGGGAGTTGGTGTTCTCACACTCCCATCCACTGGGGGTTGAAGCTCTCACACTCCCATCCACTGGGAGTTGGTGCTCTCACACTCCCATCCACTGGGAGTTGGTGTTCTCACACTCCCATCCACTGGGAGTTGGTGTTCTCACACTCCCATCCACTGGGAGTTGGTGTTCTCACACTCCGATCCACTGGGAGTTGACGCTCTCACACTCCCATCCACTGGGAGTTGGTGTTCTCACACTCCCATCCACTGGCAGTTGGTGTTCTCACACTCCCATCCACTGGGGGTTGGTGCTCTCACACTCCCATCCACTGGGAGTTGGTGTTCTCACACTCCCATCCCCTGGGAGTTGGTGTTCTCACACTCCCATCCACTGGGAGTTGGTGTTCTCACACTCCGATCCACTGGGAGTTGACGCTCTCACACTCCCATCCACTGGGAGTTGGTGTTCTCACACTCCCATCCACTGGCAGTTGGTGTTCTCACACTCCCATCCACTGGGAGTTGGTGTTCTCACACTCCGATCCACTGGGAGTTGACGCTCTCACACTCCCATCCACTGGGAGTTGGTGTTCTCACACTCCCATCCACTGGCAGTTGGTGCTCTCACACTCCCATCCACTGGGAGTTGGTGTTCTCACACTCCCATCCACTGGGGGTTGGTGCTCTCACACTCCCATCCACTGGGAGTTGGTGTTCTCACACTCCCATCCACTGGGAGTTGGTGTTCTCACACTCCCATCCACTGGGAGTTGGTGCTCTCACACTCCCATCCACTGGGAGTTGGTGCTCTCACACTCCCATCCACTGGGAGTTGGTGTTCTCACACTCCCATCCACTGGGAGTTGGTGCTCTCACACTCCCATCCACTGGGAGTTGGTGCTCTCACACTCCCATCCACTGGGAGTTGGTGCTCTCACACTCCCATCCACTGGGAGTTGGTGTTCTCACGCTCCCATCCACTGGGAGTTGGTGTTCTCACACTCCCATCCACTGGGAGTTGGTGCTCTCACACTCCCATCCACTGGGGGTTGGTGTTCTCACACTCCCATCCACTGGGAGTTGACGCTCTCACACTCCCATCCACTGGGAGTTGACGCTCTCACACTCCCATCCACTGGCAGTTGGTGCTCTCACACTCCCATCCACTGGGAGTTGGTGTTCTCACGCTCCCATCCACTGGGAGTTGACGCTCTCACACTCCCATCCACTGGGAGTTGGTGTTCTCACACTCCCATCCACTGGGGGTTGGTGTTCTCACACTCCCATCCACTGGGAGTTGGTGTTCTCACGCTCCCATCACTGGGGGTTGGTGTTCTCACACTCCCATCCACTGGGAGTTGGTGTTCTCACACTCCCATCCACTGGGGGTTGGTGTTCTCACACTCCCATCCACTGGGGGTTGAAGCTCTCACACTCCCATCCACTGGGGGTTGAAGCTCTCACGCTCCCATCCACTGGGAGTTGGTGCTCTCACACTCCCATCCACTGGGAGTTGGTGCTCTCACACTCCCATCCACTGGGAGTTGGTGTTCTCACACTCCCATCCACTGGGAGTTGGTGCTCTCACACTCCCATCCACTGGGAGTTGGTGCTCTCACACTCCCATCCACTGGGAGTTGACGCTCTCACACTCCCATCCACTGGGGGTTGGTGTTCTCACACTCCCATCCACTGGGGGTTGGTGCTCTCACACTCCCATCCACTGGGAGTTGGTGTTCTCACACTCCCATCCACTGGGAGTTAGTGCTCTCACACTCTCATCCACTGGGAGTTGACGCTCTCACACTCCCATCCACTGGGGGTTGGTGTTCTCACACTCCCATCCACTGGGGGTTGGTGCTCTCATGCTCCCATCCACTGGGAGTTGGTGCTCTCACACTCCCATCCACTGGGGGTTGAAGCTCTCACGCTCCCATCCACTGGGAGTTGGTGCTCTCACACTCCCATCCACTGGGGGTTGGTGCTCTCACACTCCCATCCACTGGGAGTTGACGCTCTCACGCTCCCATCCACTGGGGGTTGGTGTTCTCACACTCCCATCCGCTGGGGGTTGAAGCTCTCATGCTCCCATCCACTGGGAGTTGACGCTCTCGCACTCCCATCCACTGGGGGTTGGTGTTCTCACACTCCCATCCACTGGGAGTTGGTGTTCTCACACTCCCATCCACTGGGAGTTGGTGTTCTCACACTCCCATCCACTGGGGGTAGGTGCTCTCACACTCCCATCCACTGGGAGTTGGTGTTCTCACACTCCCATCCACTGGGAGTTAGTGCTCTCACACTCCCATCCACTGGGGGTTGAAGCTCTCACGCTCCCATCCACTGGGAGTTGGTGTTCTCACACTCCCATCCACTGGGGGTTGGTGCTCTCACACTCCCATCCACTGGGAGTTGACGCTCTCACGCTCCCATCCACTGGGGGTTGGTGTTCTCACACTCCCATCCGCTGGGGGTTGAAGCTCTCATGCTCCCATCCACTGGGAGTTGACGCTCTCGCACTCCCATCCACTGGGGGTTGACGCTCTCGCACTCCCATCCACTGGGAGTTGGTGTTCTCACACTCCCATCCACTGGGAGTTGGTGTTCTCACACTCCCATCCACTGGGGGTAGGTGCTCTCACACTCCCATCCACTGGGAGTTGGTGTTCTCACACTCCCATCCACTGGGAGTTAGTGCTCTCACACTCCCATCCACTGGGGGTAGGTGCTCTCACACTCCCATCCACTGGGAGTTGGTGTTCTCACACTCCCATCCACTGGGAGTTAGTGCTCTCACACTCCCATCCACTGGGAGTTGACGCTCTCACACTCCCATCCACTGGGGGTTGGTGTTCTCACACTCCCATCCACTGGGAGTTGGTGCTCTCATGCTCCCATCCACTGGGAGTTGGTGTTCTCACACTCCCATCCACTGGGGGTTGGTGCTCTCACACTCCCATTCACTGGGAGTTAGTGCTCTCACACTCCCATCCACTGGGAGTTGGTGTTCTCACACTCCCATCCACTGGGAGTTGGTGCTCTCACACTCCCATCCACTGGGAGTTGGTGCTCTCACACTCCCATCCACTGGGGGTTGGTGTTCTCACACTCCCATCACTGGGAGTTGGTGTTCTCACACTCCCATCCACTGGGAGTTGGTGTTCTCACACTCCCATCCACTGGGGGTTGGTGCTCTCACACTCCCATTCACTGGGAGTTAGTGCTCTCACACTCCCATCCACTGGGGGTTGGTGCTCTCACACTCCCATCCACTGGGAGTTGGTGCTCTCACACTCCCATCCACTGGGAGTTGGTGTTCTCACACTCACATCCACTGGGAGTTAGTGCTCTCACACTCCCATCCACTGGGAGTTGGTGTTCTCACACTCACATCCACTGGGAGTTGGTGTTCTCACACTCCCATCCACTGGGGGTTGGTGCTCTCACACTCCCATCCACTGGGGGTTGGTGTTCTCACCCTCCCATCCACTGGGGGTTGGTGTTCTCACACTCCCATCCACTGGGGGTTGGTGCTCTCACACTCCCATCCACTGGGGGTTGGTGCTCTCACACTCCCATCCGCTGGGGGTTGAAACTCTCACACTCCCATCCACTGGGGGTTGGTGTTCTCACACTCCCATCCACTGGGGGTTGAAACTCTCACACTCCCATCCACTGGGAGTTGGTGCTCTCACACTCCCATCCACTGGGGGTTGGTGTTCCCACACTCCCATCCACTGGGGGTTGGTGTTCTCACACTCCCATCCACTGGGGGTTGAAGCTCTCACACTCCCATCCACTGGGGGTTGTTGCCCTCACACTCCCATCCACTGGGGGTTGAAGCTCTCGCACTCCCATCCACTGGGAGTTGATGCCCTCACACTCCCATCCACTGGGAGTTGACGCTCTCACACTCCCATCCACTGGGAGTTGACGCTCTCACACTCCCATCCACTGGGAGTTGGTGCTCTCACACTCCCATCCACTGGGAGTTGGTGTTCTCACACTCCCATCCACTGGGGGTTGGTGCTCTCACACTCCCATCCACTGGGGGTTGAAGCTCTCACACTCCCGTCCACTGGGGGTTGGTGCCCTCACACTCCCATCACTGGGAGTTGGTGTTCTCCCACTCCCATCCACTGGGAGTTGGTGTTCTCACACTCCCATCCACTGGGAGTTGGTGCTCTCACACTCCCATCCACTGGGGGTTGATGCTCTCACACTCCCATCCACTGGGGGTTGGTGCTCTCACACTCCCATCCACTGGGGGTTGGTGTTCTCACACTCCCATCCACTGGGGTTTGGTGTTCTCACACTCCCATCCACTGGGAGTTGGTGCTCTCACACTCCCATCCACTGGGGGTTGGTGTTCTCACACTCCCATCCACTGGGGGTTGAAGCTCTCACACTCCCATCCACTGGGAGTTGGTGCTCTCACACTCCCATCCACTGGGGGTTGGTGTTCTCACACTCCCATCCACTGGGGGTTGGTGTTCTCACACTCCCATCCACTGGGGGTTGGTGTTCTCACACTCCCATCCACTGGGAGTTGGTGCTCTCACACTCCCATCCACTGGGGGTTGGTGTTCTCACACTCCCATCCACTGGGAGTTGGTGCTCTCACACTCCCATCCACTGGGGGTTGTTGCTCTCACACTCTCATCCACTGGGAGTTGATGTTCTCACACTCCCATCCACTGGGAGTTGGTGTTCTCACACTCCCATCCACTGGGGGTTGGTGTTCTCACACTCCCATCCACTGGGGGTTGAAGCTCTCACACTCCCATCCACTGGGGGTTGTTGCCCTCACACTCCCATCCACTGGGGGTTGAAGCTCTCACACTCCCATCCACTGGGAGTTGATGCCCTCACACTCCCATCCACTGGGAGTTGACGCTCTCACACTCCCATCCACTGGGAGCTGACGCTCTCACACTCCCATCCACTGGGAGTTGGTGCTCTCACACTCCCATCCACTGGGAGTTGGTGTTCTCACACTCCCATCCACTGGGAGTTGGTGCTCTCACACTCCCATCCACTGGGGGTTGGTGTTCTCACACTCCCATCCACTGGGAGCTGGTGTTCTCACACTCCCATCCACTGGGAGTTGACGCTCTCACACTCCCATCCACTGGGAGTTGGTGTTCTCACACTCCCATCCACTGGGAGTTGGTGTTCTCACACTCCCATCCACTGGGAGTTGGTGTTCTCACACTCCCATCCACTGGGAGTTGGTGCTCTCACACTCCCATCCACTGGGAGTTGGTGTTCTCACACTCCCATCCACTGGGAGTTGGTGCTCTCACACTCAAGGTCAAAGGCCCAACGGAATCTGTCACTTCACCCAGTTCATCACATATAAAGAGTGTGATGTGATCCCAAATGATCTGTAAGGACCATGAAAGGAACTTGGATACCAAGCAAGGACATGAAGTAGCCTAAGCAAGTGAAAACACATCGGCCCATCAATCCCAATCCATCTACAGACCCTGCACACTCTACCCTATCATGGACTCTACCTACCCATTTAATCTGCTTTCAGGCTCCTGTACACTCTCCCCTATCATAGAATTTTACATCACAGAAGGAGGGCATTCATAAGAACATAAGAAATAGGAGCAGGAGTTGGCCATTCGGCCCCTCAAGCCTGCTCCGCCATTCAATAAGATCATGGCTGATCTTTTACCTCAACTCCACGTTCCTGCACTATCCCCATATCCCTTGATTCCCTTAATATCCAAAAATCTATCGATCTCTGTCTTGAATATACTCAACGACTGAGCCTCCACAGCCCTCTGGGGTAGAGAATTCCAAAGATTCACCGCCCTCTGAGTGAAGAAATTTCTCCTCATCTCAGTCCTGAATGGCCGACCCCTTATTCGGAGACTGTGACCTCTGGTTCTAGACTCCCCAGCCAGGGGAAACATCCTCCCTGCATCTACCCTGTCAAGCCCTGTAAGAATTTTGTACATTTCAATGAGATCACCTCTCATTCTTCTAAACTCCAGAAAATATAGGCCTAGTCTACTCAATCTCTCCTCATAGGACAATCCCCCCATCCCAGGAACCAGTCTGGTGAACCTCCGTTGCACTCCCTCTATGGCAAGTATATCCTTCCTTAGGTAAGGAGACCAAAACTGTACACAATACTCCAGGTGTGGTCTCACCAGGACCCTATATAATTGCAGTAAGACGTCTTTACTCTTATACTCAAATCCTCTTGTAATAAAGGCCAACATACCATTTGCTTTCCTAATTGCTCGCTGTACCTGCATGTTAACTTTCACTGATTTGTGTACAAGAACACCCAGGTCCCTCTGAACACCAACATTTCCCAATCTCTCTCCATTTAAAAAATACTCTGCTTTTCTATTTTTCCTACCAAACTGAATAACTTCACATTTCTCCACTTTACATTCCATTTGCCACGTTCTTGCCCACTCACTTAGCCTGTCTATATCCCCTTGAAGCCTCTTTGCATCCTCTTCATAACTTACATTCCCACCTAGCTTTGTATCATCAGCAAACTTGGGTAGATTACACTCGGTCCACTCATCCAAATCATTGATGTAGATTGTGAACAGCTGAGGCCCAAGCACTGATCCTTGTGGAGCCCCACTAGACTTTTCTGGGTTTGTCTACTGTTTGTGCTACTGACTGTATTTGGTTATCGCCGCTGTGTCAAAATCCTGGAACACCCTCCCTAACAGCACTGTGGGAGTACCTTCACCACACGGACTGCAGCGGTTCAAGAAGGCGGCTCACCACCACATTCTCAAGGGCAATTAGGGATGGGCAATAAATGCTGGACTTGCCAGTGACACCCACATCCCAGGAACAAATTTAAAAAAATTATCAGGGCTAACCCTCCTCCTTTTCCATTTTGCCTATCTCTTCTCAAAGTTAAGTATCCTGGAATATTTAGTTCCCAACCTTGGTCACTTTGCAGCCACGTCTCTGTAATAGCTATTAGATCAAACCTATTAATGGCCCAGAAATTCGGGTCTCCACGGGTGAGTACGCGCGGTGTACTCACCCGTAGGCCCGATGGAAGTGCTGGGTTCCTGCTTGCACTGCGCATGCGCGGGAAACCGGCACTTCCGTTCCCCTGAACGAAGGGGTTCAGAGGACGAACGCGTGCGCGGGGGAGGCTGCGCGCGCGCATTGAACTTCGGTCTTTTTTACAGGTTTTCGCGGGAACGTAAGCCTGCAGAAGTTAGAAATATAAAAAGCAGGCGTAAGGCCTGCTTTTTTCAAGGTAAGTGGTGAATTAATTAAAATTAAAACATTTTTTCCACAGGTTTATTATTTTTAAATACTTTAAAGCAAGGTAAGTTTATTGTTAACCCTGTTAGAAAATAAAATTATTTTTTTCAAAAATTTAAATTATTGTTTAAGATAGTTATTTCATGTAATTTATAGTTTATTTTAAAAATGTGATTTAAAAAAAAAAATTATTTGAAGATTTAGTGCTGTTTTGGGGCTGTAGTATTTATAAGTTTTGACAGAACTTCCTGTCAGACTTATGAATGGAGATTCCCTGCTCCGATTGGCTGCCCACGTGATCCCAGGGGACGCATCGAACTAACTGCGCCCCTGGGATACGCAAGCACTGTGCGCCGGCAGCTGGGGGAGGCCCAGGATCGGAATTCCACGGGGGCCCACAGCACAATGGCCGGCGCGCTAGGTAAGTGCAGGTCGGGGGCTTGCACCCACGGGAAGCCCCCGACCCGAATTTCTGGGCCTTTAATTTCTATCTGTGCTATTAATTCATCTATTTTGTTGGGAATGCTTCATGCATTCAGATACAATGCCTTTAGCTTTGACTTATTTCTATTTTTCCCTGATGTCACCTTAGTCACTGATGCCCTATGACCTTTCTGTCCCTTCCTGACCCACTCTGCGTATTTTTACCCAAAACTCTACTCTGCTCTAGAGCCTTGACATTTCTCTCGCTGCTTTTAAATTTACTCTTTCCTGAATCCTCCCACCCCCCCCTTCATTAGTTTAAAGCCTATCGTGCCTGTGAACGAGCTCTCCAATTAGTCCCACTCCCCCCTGCTCTTTCCCCAGAGCCCTGCAGTTTTTTCCTTTTCCAGTATTTATCCAATTCCCTTTTGAAAGTTACTATTGAATCTGCTTCCACCGCCCTTTCAGGCAGCGCGTTCCAGATCACAACAACTCGCTGTGTAAAAAACATTCTCCTCATCTCCCCTCGGGTTCTTTTGCCGATTACCTTCAATCTGTGTCCTCTGGTTACCGACCCTCCTGCCACTGGAAACAGTTTCCCTCTCTCTACTCTATCAAAACCCCTCATGATTTTGAACACCTCTATCAAATCTCCTCTTAACCTTCTCTGCTCCAAGGGGAACAACCCCAGCTTCTCCAGTCTATCCACATAACTGAAGTCCCTCATCCCTGGAACCATTCCAGTAAATCTCCTCCGCACCCTCTCCAAGGCCTTGACATCCTTCCTAAAGTGTGGTGCCCAGAATTGGACACAATACTCCGGCTGAGGCCAAACCAGAGAGTTATAAAAGTTTAACGTAAGTTCCTTGCTTTTGTATTCTCTATTAATAAAGCCAAGGATCCCATTTGCTTTTTTAACAAATTATCAACTTGTCCTGCCACCTTCAAAGATTTAATCTCCTCCCACAGCCCATGTACACTCTCCCCTGTCACAGACTCTACCCACCCATTTAATCTCCTCCCACAGCCCATGTACACTCTCCCCTATCACAGACTCTACCCACCCATTTAATCTCCTCCCACAGCCCATGTACACTCTCCCCTATCACAGACTCTACCCACCCATTTAATCTCCTCCCACAGTCCATGTACACTCTCCCCTATCATGGACTCTACCCACCCATTTAATCTCCTCCCACAGCCCATGTACACTCTCCCCTATCACGGACTCTACCCACCCATTTAATCTCCTCCCACAGCCCACGTACACTCTCCCCTATCATGGACTCTACCCACCCATTTAATCTCCTCCCACAGCCCACGTACACTCTCCCCTATCATGGACTCTACCCACCCATTGAATCTCCTCCCACAGCCCACGTACACTCTCCCCTATCATGGACTCTACCCACCCATTTAATCTCCTCCCACAGCCCACGTACACTCTCCCCTATCATGGACTCTACCCACCCATTTAATCTCCTCCCACAGCCCACGTACACTCTGCCCTATCATGGACTCTACCCACCCATTTAATCTCCTCCCACAGCCCATGTACACTCTCCCCTATCATGGACTCTACCCACCCATTGAATCTCCTCCCACAGCCCATGTACACTCTGCCCTATCACGACTCTACCCCACCATTTAATTTCCTGAGGGAAAGTTCCATATAAATATTCCCTGATCCACCAAAGCTCCAGGATAATCCTCCCTCCCCACCCCCCGCCGCCCCCCCACTATCCAATCCCGGCATGTTCTCTCCAGCAGTACAGTCGCCATTGTGTCCATCAGTCTCTGGAACCTCCTTCCCTGTTCCCAATGGCCCAGCTGGTTTCGAAGGACTGAATGCGAGCGGGGTCGGCTGCTGTTACTGGGAGCCTGTCCCACCTCCAAATAGGAAAAACATTTCTTCCAAAGAGTGGCCTTGCTCGAGGGTAGTTCATTTAAACCCTTTGTCGCCTAACCCCATCGTCAAAGTCCATGTCTACATGTCAACAACAACTTGTATTTATACAGCGCATTTAATGTAATAAAACATCCCAAGGCGCTTCACAGGAGCGATTATCAGTCAAAATTTGACACCGAACCACATAAGGAGATGTTAGGACAGGCGACCAAAAGCTTGGTCAAAGAGGTGGGTTTTAAGGAGCGTCTTAAAGAAAGATGTTGAGTCAGCCTACCTCTGTGGTCTGACAGCATGCTTTGAGTAAGCACGAGACAGTTGAGTGTACGGAACAGGCTTTATTCATACAGAATAGGTGATCAGTCCATACATTACTAAGGGCAGCAATTCGGGTTCCTCTCGCTCCTGCCCCGCAACCTCACCCTCTTTACACACTACTTGTTTGCCACAAAGATGGCTTCATGCGTAGTTAGTCCATAACTCCCTTATGATTCCTTCCGATTTAAGATTACACTAGTTGTTTATTTCAAAGGAGCTATGCTATGGACCACAGTTTTACATTAATCACTCGTGGTCGATGTCCATGCTAGCCAGCACGCCTTGAAGTCGCTAAGCAGACATGTGGAGTGGGACACAGCCCTTTATTCATGTTCCGTGTGACATCTCTCCTTGAGTTTCCCAGGCAACCGGCTGCTCCATCGACCAGTTGTAGTTACGGTAGTTCAGTTTGATTATTAACTCTCAACTCTCAACATGTCCAACAGAGGAGCAAGAGGCGGAGAGGTTTAGGGAGGGAATTCCAGAGCTTGGGGCCCAGGCAGCTGAAGGCACGGCCGCCAATGGTGGAGCGATTAAAATCGGGGATGTGCAAGAGGCCAGAATTGGAGGAGCGCAGAGATCTCAGGGTTTTTTTTTACCCAGGATTAAATAGGATATACAGCACAGAAACAGGCCATTCGGCCCAGCCAGTCCATGCCGGTGTTCATGCTCCACTCGAGCCTCCTCCCGTCTTTGCTCATCTAAATCTATCAGCATAACCCTCGATTCCCTTCTCCCTCATGTGCTTGTCTAGCCTCCCCTTAAATGTATCGATACTATTCGCTTCAACCACTCCCTGTGGTAGCGAGTTCCACATTCTCAGCACTCTCTGGGCTGTGGGGCTGGAGGAGGTGACAGGGATGGAGAGGGACGAGGCCACGGAGGGATTTGAAAACAAGGATGAGAATTTTAAAATTGAGGCCTTGCTGGACCGGGAGCCAATGTGGGTCAGCGTCATTGCCTGTACCTCGCTGAGGTTTAGAAAGCTGGATCAGATTCCCCCACTCTTGTGTTTCTGTACAGAGCGGGACTGAGGCCCGCATGATGTTGGGGTGAGGTGAATGATGCTTCCTCCCTACTGGGGCCTCGGTCTGTGAGAGCGGAGACCCTGATATTACAGGGAGCTGGTACTCTCGCCTGCACTCTTGTCCAGTGAGGCTGCTCTCCAGCATCACAGCACCGGTGACCTCACTCTGTCATCGCAAAACTTCTCCATGTTAGAGTGTCAGGAACACCTCCTGACTAAAGCTGCCAGTCTCCCTTTCTCCCTGCCTTCCCGCTCGCCCCATTGATTATAAACCAGTCCATTTGGGATCTCGTTCAAGGTCAGTGTGAATTCCTGTGAAATGTTGCTCTCCTGCAGCTCACCTCCTGAAGTGATCGGTTTCAAGCCGATCTCTTGTGTATACGTTACGTTAAGTTAACTCACGTCAAATGCCCAGGTCAATAAAATATCAATCAAACCTGAGAGAGGTTTCTGTGAGTAACACTTGATGTGCCTCAATAAATCCGAGACTCGATGTTAGCGAAACAAAACAAGGCTTTTATTGACTTAGAAGGTAACACACAGAGGAGAATGTATCTTCCATCCAGAGGTCTGCCGTACTGGATGTGCTGCAGGCTGGGCCAGCTTACATAGGAGCCAGGTATGGGCGGAGCCCTACACACAGTACAATACAATGGAAATGAAACTGAAACCAACCACAGTCACAGGCAGAGAAATACTGATGAGTGATGAATGGAATTTTTCATCACAACACTGTTGGTTTTCTCTTCCTGTACCCTACTCCAAGAGTGTCTGTGTGTGCGTGTGTCTGTGTGTATCTGTGTGAGTGTCTATGTGTCTGTGTGCGTCTGTGTGTGTGTGTCTGTGTCTGTGTCTGTGTGTATGAGTGTGTGTCTGTGTGTGTGTCTGTGTCTGTGTCTGTGTGTGTGTCTGTGTCTGTGTCTGTGTGTATGTGTCTGTGTCTGTGTGTGTGTCTGTGTCTGTGTCTGTGTCTGTGTGTGTGTCTGTGTGTCTGTGTCTGTGTGTGAAACATAGAAGATAGGAGCAGGAGTAGGCCATTCGGCCGTTCGAGCCTGCTCCGCCATCCAATGAGATCATGGCTGATCATTCAAATTCAGTACCCTGTCTCTGCCTTCTCCCCATATCCCTTGATCCCTTTAGCCTTAAGAAATATATCCAACTCCTTTTTGAATATATTTAATGAACTGGCCTCCACCGCCCTCTGTGGCAGAGAATTCCACAGGTTCACCACTCTCTGGGTGAAGAAATTCCTCCTCATTTCAGTCCTAAATGGCTTACCCCTTATCCTTAGATTATGACCCCTAGTTCTGGACTCCCCGGCCATCATAAACATCCTTCCTGCATCTAGTCTGTCCAGGCCTGACAGAATTTTATAGGTTTCGATGAGATCCCCTCTCAATCTTCTAAACTCCAGTGAGTATAAGCCCAATCGACACAATCTCTCCTCATACGTCATTCCTGCCATCCCAGGTATCAGCCTGGTGAATCTTCGCTGCACTCCTTCCATGGCAAGCACGTCCTTCCTCAGGTAAGGCGACCAAAACTGCACACAATACTCAAGGTGCGGTCTCACCAAGGCCCTGTACAACTGTAGCAAGTGTTAGATCCGTGTGTTAATGGAGACATGGAATGCAGGAGTTGATTTAACAAGTGTTTACTGAACAAAGTCTGGAGGTGAACTAACTACACAAGTCGCTACACAGGCTTATATACCCGAGTGGTCACTACCGGTACTACAGTATACAGGGGCTTCAAAAACATAGTTCCTCTTAAAGGTACATACACTACAATTCCTCCCCTTTTAGATAAATAGTACATAACATTTTAAATAATCATTAAATAACATTTTTACAAGAACAATAATATACACATTTGCTGAAGTTAATCAATTACAAATTCAGTCTCTCTGGAGGCTTCCTGACTCGGTCCGGATAACGCCTCGGTGGTGTAGTAGGTTTCGGTGGTGTAGTAGGTTCTTTTGGCAAGGTCGATTCGGCTTCAATGCCAGTGTCGGGTTCATCTGGTTCCAGTATCACCGGATCGGAGGTAGATACTATGGGTATCTCTGCTTCATCACTAAGCATACAGAGTTGTGGTGTAGGTTGTCCTTTTTCGGATGACTCTATGATCTGGTCAGCATGGCGCCTTATTATGCTTTCTCCAATGTCCACGGTATACATCAGCGGTTCTAGTCGTGTGCAAATAGTTCCAGGCTGCCATTTCTCGGTACGGTAGTCCCGGGCCAAAACTGGTTGACCTATCTGGAAGGTTCTAGTTGGCCTTTCATTCATGCTTTGAAATTGTCGGTTCTCTACGTCCCTTCTGACGTTTGGCTTGACCAAATCCAGCTGGCATCTTAGTCTTCTATTGAAAAACATCATGGCAGGGGTTTGGTTTGTAACCAGATGTGTTGCATTCCTGTACGCAAACAAGAAGTTATCTACCTTATGTTGTAGATTTATGTCTTCATTACCCATGGCCTTTATGGCCTTCTTGAAGGTCTGGACAAACCTTTCAGCCAATCCATTGGTGGTGGGATAGTATGGGGCGGACGTGTAGTGCTTAACCCCATTGTTTTTTAAGAACTTCCTGAATTCTTCGGATACAAATTGCGGTCCATTATCAGAACAGATCTGTTCAGGCAGCCCATTCCTGGTGAATATGGTCCTTAATACTGTGATGGTTTTTTCCGTGGTGCTGGAGGACATCTTTATTACCTCCGGCCACTTGGAGTGTGCATCCACCGCGATTAAGAGCATTGAGTCCATAAATGGACCAGCAAAGTTGATATGTACCCTTTGCCATGGAGATGAGGGCCACTCCCATGGATGTAGAGGGGCTTGTGGTGGGGCGTTTTGGACCTTCTGGCATCCTAGACAGCTCTTGGTCATTTCTTCGATGTCTCCATCGATACCTGGCCACCACACAAACGCTCTGGCTAAGTTCTTCATTTTCACTCCACCCAGATGCCCCTCATGAAGCTCCTTTAGCACTCTATCCTTGAGTTTGGGTGGAATCACCACTCTGGATCCACACATCAAGGTTCCTCGGCACACTGACAGCTGTTCTCTTCTTTGCGAGAATGCTGGCAACAGTGGTTCGCCATGTGCTGGCCATCCCTTCACCGTTAAATCGTAGACTCGTGAGAGAGTCAGGTCATTTCGCATTTCCTTTTCAATGGTAGAATTTGTCACCGGTAGACATTCCACTATGGTCGAGTGGAACATCTCCACTGGGTCCACTGTAGGCGCCTCTTCCACCGTTGGCAACGGTAGGCGCGATAACCCGTCAGCATTCCCATGCTGTTTTGTTCCTTTGTATTCTATGTCATATTGGTGTGCCCCTAGGAAAAGGGACCACCTCTGTAGCCTTTGCGCTGTCATAATGGGAACGCCCTTTTTAGGGTTGAATATGGAGACGAGGGGTTGATGGTCAGTCAACAAGGTAAATTTTTGTCCGTGTAGGTAATGGTTGAATTTCTTCACCCCCCACACCAGGCTGAGTGCCTCCCTGTCGATCTGGGCATAGTTACGCTCAGCTGAGTTCAATGAGCGTGACGCAAAAGCTATCGGCCGCTCCGAGCCATCAGGGAATCTATGCGATAATACCGCTCCCACGCCGTAAGGGGATGCATCGCACGCCAGTCTGATTGGCATTGATGGGTTGTAATGAGCCAACACTTCCCTGGACGTGATCAAGCCTTTGCATTTATGGAAGGCACGTTTACAGTCTTCGCTCCATTTCTAAACTACTCCCGTTTGTAGCAGTGCGTTAAGCGGGTGCAGAACCGTCGACAAGTTTGGTAAAAATTTATGATGGTAATTTACTAATCCCAGGAACGACCTTAATTGTGAGACATTTTCAGGCGCTGGGGCCTTTACGACTGCTTCAATTTTTTCAGGTGACTTATGCAACCCTTCTTCGTTAATGACATGGCCACAATATATTTGTTTCTGGAAAAATTCGCACTTGGGGCGATTTGCTCGTAGGCCCCGTTCTCTCAGCCTCGTGAGCAGCTGCTCCAAGTTGGCAAGATGCTCGTTGTCGTTTTCTCCTGTTACAAGGATGTCGTCTAGGTAGCATTGAGTCCCCAGAATCCCTTGCAGGACTTGCTCCATAGCTCTTTGCCAGATAGCCGGAACTGATGCCACTCCGAAAACCAGTCGATTGTACTGGTACAGGCCTTTGTGTGTGTTTATCGTGAGATACTTTTTAGAGGCCTCCTCAACCTCCATCTGTAGATATGCCTGTGCTAAGTCAATTTTGGTGAAACGTTTCCCTCCGGATAGTGAGGCGAAAATATCTTCTATCCTCGGAAGAGGATACTGTACCGTGTGAAGGACCGGGTTTACAGTCACCTTGAAGTCCCCACAGATGCAAACTTTTCTCTGTTCTTCAGATTTATCATTATTCAATGTTTTCTTCATGACCGGGACAATGGGTGTTGCCCACTCGCTCCAATCTACCTTGGATAACACGCCTGCTTTTTCCAAATTCTCCAGCTCTGGCTCGACGGCTGGATGAATTGCGTATGGCACCGGCCTTGCCTTAAAAAACTTGGGAATTGCCGCATCTTCCACTTTTATTGAGGCGGTGGTGCCTTTCAGGGTTCCTAGTTCCTGTTGAAACACTTCTTTGGCGTTAGCCAAGATTTCTTTTAATCGTCCAGGTATGACGTCATCATCGTTTTTTTTCTTACTGGTCACCGTCAGTGCCTGAATGGAGTGCCAGTCTAAACCTATCTTTCTGATCCATTCACGTCCCAACAACGGTGGACCACCATCTTGCAGAACGTATAAATACAACTTCTGTATTTCCTTGCCGTTGTATACAACAGGCACCCTTATTTTCCCTCTGGGGTATACTTTCTGCCCCGTATATGTCTTCAAGATAATGGATGTGTCTTTCAAAGGTATATGCGGAAATAGCCGCTCGTAATCCCGTCGACTCATGACGGTCAGAGCTGATCCTGTATCTAGCTCCATTTTGACTGGGGACCCCGCTATCGTGAGGGTAACCCAAATGGTCTGGTAATCTTCTTTGGCAATTACATTATGTAATTTGAGATAGCTTAGTCTCTTGTTTCCGGAGTCGCTATCACTCTTCTGGTCTTCGGAGCTACTGTCCGTCATCATTTGTACCTTTCTGTACTTTTCCTTATTGACCTTTTTACTGTCAGCGGATTTCTTTCCAGATCTGCATACACGTGCAATGTGTCCCATCTTTCCGCATTGCCTGCATGCTTTGTCCTTGAACCAGCAGTCCTTCTGGTCATGGGTGGATCTGCCGCAGCGATAACATCTCTCGAAACCCCGTGTCATTTCATGGGTGCCGAAGTCCTGTGGCTTTTGCTGTATCTCTGCAGCTCCTCTTGCTGCTGCTTCGTATGATACATCCACACTGAAAGCCTTGTCCAGTGTCAAATCTTTCTCAGAAAGCAGTCTTTTCTGTGTTCCTTCGCTTAGGAGACCGCAGACGAATTCGTCTCGTAGAGAATCTGCCAGTCCTGCCCCGAATTGGCAGTGCTTTGACAGCTTTCGTAATTCGGTGAGGTAATCAGCGTTACTTTCATTCTTGTGCTGATTCCTCCTGAAGAATTTGAATCGTTCCGCTATCAGCAGCGGTGTTGGGTTTAAGTGCTCTTGTAAGGTATCAACAATCTCCTTAAAATTCTTGTCCATCGGTTTGGCTGGAGTGATCAAGTTTCGTAACAGCCCGTATGTCCTTGCGCCCATCAGATTTAGAAGTACCGATGCCTTTTTATCATCCGCTACTTCATTCGCCTTGCAATATACCTCCACTCTTTCCACATATGTGGTCCAATCTTCTATATCACTATCGAAAGCAGTAATATTGCCAGTCTTCGGCATCTTGAAAATCTAAAATGGCGCTTCCCGCGCTTTTCCTCCGTCCCCGATGGATCAAAATGGCGCCTCCCGCGCTTTTCATTCTTCCCCGCCGAGTTGAAATGGCGCCTCCCGCGCTTTCCCGCTGCTGCCGCTGCTGCCAACGCTGTTCTCCGCGGTTCCTGTTGCGACCTGCAGTTTTTCGCGGTATTTCTATTTTTTTTAATATATCGCTTCAATAGTTTCTCCGTTACTTTGAGAACCGTTCCCGTCGTGGAGCGGACCCTCTGGGACTTCCCCCTCCCTCTGCTCGGTCCGAACACCGACCTGCTTTGCAGCACCGGACGCGCCCTGAGTGCTCCACCCTCTCTCTCTCTTTGATTCTGCTTCCTGACTCGCTGCCTGACCCCGTTGCAGAGCCACCCGATTGAGCTCTAGCCCGCCGCAGCCCAGGAAGGATCAGTACACTACCTGCCACCAGCCCGTTTAGCTGGGGAAACCACAGACTGGAGACCAAGCCTGGCCCTCGTTTTCGAGTTTCTTCGAGTTATTTATTTATTTATTTTCTTTCTTGCTTCTGGCTTCAACCTTCGTCTGAGGAATCGATCCCCTTGAGGTGCTGCCGAATTGCAGGTAAGTTCGTTTCTAACTCGTCGCCACTGTTAGATCCGTGTGTTAATGGAGACACGGAATGCAGGAGTTGATTTAACAAGTGTTTACTGAACAAAGTCTGGAGGTGAACTAACTGCACAAGACGCTACACAGGCTTATATACCCGAGTGGTCACTACCAGTACTACAGTATACAGGGGCTTCAAAAACATAGTTCCTCTTAAAGGTACATACACTACAGCAAGACATCCTTGTTCCTGTACTCGAACCCTCTCGCTACGTAGGCCAACATACCATTTGCCTTCTGTGGTAAACCACTGTTTGTATTCCACTGTGTACATGCCTGGACATGCCTCGGCTGACTCCTCCCACAAGTCCTAGTATAAAGGTGACTGCTCCCCAGCCCCCTTTGTATTCTGGACCGGTCGACCACTCGAGGCAGACCTTCATTCTTTTGTTAATAAAAGCCTTTAGTTACTCTCTTAACTCTCAGTCTTTTATGAGTAATTGATAGCGCATCAATTTTATTAACAAATTTTTATAATGGAGAAGATCCTCACACCAGCATGCCTGGACTTAGATCATCGGGAGGCGGACTCATCCACCAAGTTTACTCACTGGCTTAAGTGTTTCGAAAAATTCCTGACCGCCTCCACAGCAATCAAATCGGACGAGGACAAACTGGATTTCCTAACCTCCAAAGTGAACCACCGAGTGTACTCGGTCATCCAAGACGCGACCTCGTACACGGACGCTATCAAGCTCCTCAAGGACCAGTACACGCGCCCAGTGAACGAAGTGTACGCCAGGCACCTTCTGGGGAGTCGTAAATAACAACCTGGGGAATCGACCGTGGAATACCTTCAGGCACTGTCTGTGCTTGGCCGGGCCTGTGGTTGTAAGGATGTAAAGGCCGCCGTGTACACAGAGGAACTTATCCGGGACGCTTTTGTAGCGGGCCACAGATCCAATTACACCCGACAGCGACTGTTGGAGCAGAGTGACCTCGACCTCAACAAGGCCTCTGAACTCGCACTATCACTGGATGCAGCCTACCGGGGCATGGATGCCTACTCCTCTGCACCGTGGACGCCGCGGGGAATGACAGCCTGGGACACGGTAGGACCGCCTCATAGCGCCGTGCCACCCCAGCCACACCCCAGCAACGGCCCAACTACCACAGCAGTGTCCCAAGGCCAGACAGCAGTGCCCCAAGGCCAGAAATGCTACTTCTGTGGCCAGGCAAAACACCCCAGAGCGCGCTGCCCGGCGAAAAATGCGATCTGCTCGGGCTGCGGGAAGAAGGGACACTACGCTAATGTCTGCAGGGCCAAAGCCACCCCGAACCCCAGCAGCGCCGCGTGTGGGCCATGCGGGCCGCCATCTTGGGCCTCCCCGGCCATGGGCGAACCACCGGTACAGCAGCCATTTTGGACGCCTCCAGCCACATGGGGATCATGGACGCCGCCATCTTGGACGACAGCCGGAACGCAGCAGGCCCCCAACACCGCCTCATCTGATACCCGCAGCGACACACCGACCCCTACGCTGGCATCCGTTACACTGGACCAAGCGAGACCGCACCAGCTGGCCAGCTCCACAATGGACATTAAGGTAAATGGCCATGATACAATCTGCCTTTTTGACTCTGGGAGCACGGAGAGCTTCATCCACCCCGACACGGTGCGGCGTTGCTCTCTCCCAGTCCTGCCTGCGCACCAGCGGATTTCTATGGCCTCCGAGTCCCAGTCGGCAGACATCGGCGGCTACTGCGTAGTGACACTCGTAGTAGACGGGACCGTGTACGATCATTTTAAACTTCTGGTCCTGCCCGACCTCTGCGCTGCCGTCCTGCTGGGGTTAGATTGTCAGTGCCACCTTAAAAGTGTTACGATGGCGTACGGTGGACCCCTACCCCCACTCACAGTCCGCAGCCAGCAGCTCCCAAATTGCCCGCCGCGCACCAGGTGCAACCTCTCCACACTCAGAGTCACCCCCCCACAACTGTTTGCTAACCTCACCCCCGACTGTAAGCCCATCGCCACAAAGAGCAGGCGATACAGTGCCGGGGACAGGGTTTTCATTAAAACCGAAGTGGAGCTGCTCCTGAAGGAAGGGATTATTGAGGGCAGCACCAGCCCCTGGCGAGCCCAGGTTGTGGTCATTAAGACCGGCGAGAAGCAGCGCCTGGTCATCGACTACAGCCAGACAATAAATCGCTACACCCTGCTGGACGCCAACCCACTCCCCCGCATAGCTGATATGGTCAACCAGATCGCGCAGTACCACGTCTTCTCGACCATTGACCTGAAATCAGCGTACCACCAGCTCCCTATCCGCCCTGAGGACCGCCAGTATACTGCCTTTGAGGCAAACGGCCGCCTCTATCACTTCCTTAGGGTTCCCTTTGGCGTCACCAACGGGGTCTCCGTCTTCCAAAGGGAGATGGACCGGATGGTAGATCAAAATGCGTTGCAGGCCACTTTCCCATATCTGGACAATGTGACCATCTGCGGCCGTGACTTGCAGGACCATGACGCAAACCTCGAAAAATTCCTCCGCACCGCCCAACTCCTGAACCTGACATATAACAAGGAGAAGTGCATATTCCGCACAAACCGCCTCGCCATCCTTGGCTGTGTTGTGGAACACGGAGTCATCGGCCCCGACCCCGACCGGATGCGTCCCCTTATGGAACTCCCACTGCCCCACTGCCTCAAGGCCCTGAAGAGGTGCCTAGGGTTTTTCTCCTATTATGCCCAGTGGGTCCCCTACTATGCGGACAAGGCCCATCCGCTGATCAAGTCCACCTCTTTTCCCTTGACGGCAGAGGCCCGCTTAGCCTTCCACCGTATCAAGGAAGACATTGCCAAAGCCACCATGCACGCAGTGGACGAATCCATCCCCTTCCAGGTGGAAAGCGACGCGTCTGACTTTGCCCTGGCCGCTACCCTCAATCAGGCGGGGAGACCCGTGGCCTTCTTTTCACGAACCCTCCAAGGCCCGGAGACCAGACACTCCGCTGTTGAGAAGGAGGCCCAGGCGATTGTGGAGGCTGTGCGTCATTGGAGGCACTACCTGGCCAGAAAACGATTTACCCTGCTCACTGACCAACGTTCAGTTGCTTTCATGTTTAACAACAAGCAGAGGGGCAAAATCAAAAATGACAAGATCTTGAGGTGGAGAATCGAACTTTCCACCTACAATTACGAGATCTTGTACCGGCCCGGGAAGCTCAATGAACCCCCGGATGCGCTATCGCGTGGCACCTGCGCCAGCGCGCAGATCGATAGACTGCGGGCCCTCCACAATGACCTCTGCCACCCGGGGGTCACCAGGTTCTTCCACTTCATCAAGGCCCGCAACCTGCCTTACTCTATTGAGGAGGTCAGGACCATGACCAGGAACTGCCAAGTCTGCGCTGAGTGCAAACCGCACTTTTATAGACCAGACAGGGCCCACCTGATAAAAGCCACTCGCCTCTTCGAGCGCCTGAGCGTTGATTTTAAAGGGCCTCTCCCCTCCTCCGACCGCAATGTGTACTTCCTCAATATTATTGATGAGTTCTCCCGTTTCCCGTTCGCCATCCCCTGCCCGGACATGACCAGTGCCACGGTCATTAAATGTCTGAACGACCTCTTCACCCTGTTCGGTTTCCCCAGCTATATCCATAGCGGCCGGGGCTCATCGTTTATGAGCGACGAACTCCGTCAGTACCTGCTAACTAGGGGTATTGCCACAAGCAGGACCACCAGTTACAACCCCCGGGGGAATGGACAGGTGGAAAGAGAAAATGCGACAGTTTGGAAGGCCGCCCTGCTAGCCTTAAAGTCTAGGGGCCTTCCAACCTCCCGCTGGCAGGATGTGCTCCCCGATGCGCTCCACTCTATTCGGTCACTGCTCTGCACTGCCACTAACGCCACCCCTCATGAGAAAATGTTTGTCTTCCCAAGGAAGTCCACATCGGGGACATCGCTACTGCCATGGCTGACGTCCCCAGGGCCGGTCCTACTGAGAAGGCACGTGAGGACCCATAAAATGGACCCCCTGGTCGAGAGGGTCGACCTCCTCCACGCCAACCCCCAGTATGCTTACATTGCATACCCAGACGGGTGGGAAGACACAGTCTCCATAAGAGACCTTGCACCCTCGGGGGCCGCAGTAACCCACTACTCACTACCACACCCCCCCACGATCCGATATCCAGCCCCAGCAGACAGCAGGCCTGGGCCCAGCGACCCGCTCGACACCTACGAGGACGACACGCCTGTGCCACAGCCTACGCGGGACTCGACGCCGGAAGCTCCACTACCCCTGCCATCGCCGCGCCGATCACAGCGGCAGACAAGACCTCCGGAGAGACTCCAATACACTAACTTTTAATACACTTCACCCCGCCGGACTCAATTTTAAACAAGGGGTGAATGTGGTAAACCACTGTTTGTATTCCACTGTGTACATGCCTGGACATGCCTCGGCTGACTCCTCCCACAAGTCCTAGTATAAAGGTGACTGCTCCCCAGCCCCCTTTGTATTCTGGACCGGTCGACCACTCGAGGCAGACCTTCATTCTTTTGTTAATA